>NC_048570.1:9438522-9606022 GCF_013265735.2 Oncorhynchus mykiss
TGTTCAATGGTCCACCAATTATGTCCTCATTGACTTGAATGAAGACACCCCTTCTAGTAATTATATTTCTATGGTTCTATTAATGTCAATGTATTCAAAAAAAGTGCTGATGAGTGGAGTGACGCTTATGTTATGTTCTTCTCTCCTATGTAGAGCAAGCACAGGAGAGCGATGCGGAGAACAAGACAAAGTAAGTGCTTGGTGATCGTTCTCTCTCGGTTGGTCGGCTCTTACCGCGGTGGTCTTAATTTGCATGGATGTGCTGTTGTTGTTGTTGTTGTTGTCGTTACAGTTACTATTTGGATGATGGGGTTGCGTGTGGAATCTAATAGTCACATTGGGCATCCAGTAGTCACATGGGGCATTTAGTAGTCATATGGGGTATCTAGTAGTCACAATGGGCCTTCGGTCATCACAATGGGCATTCTGGTAGTTACATGGGACATTCATCCTGTGAACATCTAAACACACACACCACACACACTATCCCAAATGCCCAAATCCTGTTACAGTAACTCCTGCATGCTTAGTTGACCACCAAATTAGAGGGAGGAAGCCACCTGAGATAAACCTGGCGTAGCCGGAGTTACAGTAAACTGTTTCAATCTGAGAGGTCTGACTCTGGGCCTGTGCTTAGCATAGTTGTAGTGAATGTGGCTCTGGGGTGAGCCTAGTGGCTGGCGTCAACCCACAACAAGATGCAAATCTTGGGTCAATTTAGCATGTTTCCTATTATTTGTTAAGGTTAGGATTGGGGAGGGGAAGCTGATCCTAGATCTGTACCCAGGGGAAACGTCACCCTGCAGTGTGGACTGTCTGTAGTGGATTTGGTTTTCCCATGAGAGAACAGAGTTATAAATGAGGTCCTCCAAAATAATGTGTTTTCCAAATGTGACAATATTTACTACAGTATGTTTGACATACTACCTCTGTGTGTGTGTGTGTATGTGTGTTGCTTTCTGTGGTTTTCTTGTGAACATGACCGTGGTGCAGTCTGTGGTGTTTAGGTGATTATAGTGCTGTGGTCATGATGTGCGTTCGCCTTGCAGTTTAGTCTTGGTATCCACGTGGATATGGCAGTGCTTGATCATGCTGTGGTCGTTAACGTGTTCAATTGAATAATGACCACCACTGTCTTTCCTTATAGAAGCATCTTCATGACTGGGGATGTGCATGGCTTCTTGATTCCGTCCCAAATGGCATCCCATTTCCTGTACAGTGCACTGCTTTTGACCAGGGCCTGTTGGTCTATTTGGAATGCTCACCCGTGTGTGATGTGATCATGCTTCCTGGATTGTTGTGACCAGCAACTCATTCCATGTTCATCCATTTGTCCTCTATTCAGCTTTTCGGTAACACTTGAAGTTCATGACGTATCCATAACAGTGTCTTTAACGCATCATAATGTGTCATAATGGCGTAGCTTTCTACAACTTGACGTTATATTTCCATATATAGTTTTATTCATATTCTCCTTTTCTTTTCTCTTCCTCTTCTTGACTTTCTTTGTCACTCGCCCTCTCTCCTCACTCCTCTCTCCTCACTCCTCTCCCCTCTCTCCTCACTCCTCTCCCCTCTCTCCTCACTCCTCTCCCCTCTCTCCTCACTCCTCTCCCCTCTCTCCTCACTCCTCTCCCCTCTCTCCTCACTCCTCTCTCCCTCACCCCTCTCCCCTCTCTCCTCACTCCTCTCCCCTCTCCCCTCTCTCCTCACTCCTCTCTCCCTCACCCCTCTCCCCTCTCTCCTCACTCCTCTCCCCTCTCTCCTCTCCCCTCTCTCCTCACTCCTCTCCCCTCTCTCCTCACTCCTCTCTCCCTCACTCCTCTCCCCTCTCCCCTCTCTCCTCACTCCTCTCTCCCTCACCCCTCTCCCCTCTCTCCTCACTCCTCTCTCCCTCACTCCTCTCCCCTCCCTCCTCTCTCCTCTCTCCTCTCCCCTCTCTCCTCACTCCTCTCCCCTCTCTCCTCACTCCTCTCTCCCTCACCCCTCTCCCCTCTCTCCTCACTCCTCTCTCCCTCACTCCTCTCCCCTCCCTCCTCTCTCCTCTCTCCTCTCCCCTCTCTCCTCACTCCTCACTCCTCTCCCCTCTCCCCTCTCTCCTCACTCCTCTCTCCCTCACTCCTCTCCCCTCTCCCCTCTCTCCTCACTCCTCTCTCCCTCACTCCTCTCCCCTCTCTCCCCTCTCCCTCTCCACTCACTCCTCTCTCTTCACTCCCTCTCTCCTCAACCATCTCTCCTCTCTCCTCACTCCCTCTCTTCTCTCTCCTTACTACCTCTCTCCTCAACCATCTCTCCTCTCTCCCTCTCTCCTCTCTCCCTCTCCTCTCTCTCCTCACTCCTCTCTCCCTCTCTCCTCTCTCCTCACTACCTCTCTCCTCAACCATCTCTCCTCTCTCCCTCTCTCCTCTCTCCCTCTCCTCTCTCTCCTCACTCCTCTCCCCTCTCTCCTCACTCCTCTCTCCCTCACTCCTCTCCCCTCTCTCCTCACTCCTCTCTCCCTCACTCCTCTCCCCTCTCTCCCCTCTCCCTCTCTCCTCACTCCTATCTCCCTCACTCCTCTCCCCTCTCCCTCTCTCCTCACTCCTCTCTCCTCACTCCCTCTTTCCTCAACCATCTCTCCTCTCTCCTCACTCCCTCGCTCCTCACTCCTCTCTCCCTCTCTCCTCTCTCCTCACTACCTCTCTCCTCAACCATCTCTCCTCTCTCCCTCTCCTCTCTCTCCTCACTCCTCTCTCCCTCTCTCCCGACTCCCTCTCTCCTCACTCCCTCTCCTCACTCCTCTCTCCATCTCTCATCCTCACTCCCTCTCTCTTCACTCCCTCTCTCCTCAACCATCTCGCCTCACTCCTCTCTCCTCATTCCCTCTCCTCTTTCCTCTCTCCTCTCTCCTCACTACCTCTCTCCTCAACCATCTCTCCTCTTTCCTCACTCCTCTCTCCATCTATTCTCTCTCCTCCCTTTCTCCTCATTCCTCTCCCTCTGTCCTCACTCCCTCTCCTCTTCCTCTCTCCTCACCCCTCTCGCCCTCTCTCCTCACTCCCTCTCCTCTTTCCTCTTTCCTCCCTCCTCTCTCCATCTCTCCCTCTCTCCTCACTCCTTCTCCTCTTTCCTCTTTCCTCACTCCTCTCTCCATCTCTCCTTCTCTCCTCACTCCCTCTTCTCTTTCCTCTCTCCATCTCTCCTCTCTCCATCGCTCCCTCTTCTCTTTCCTCTCTCCTCACTCCTCTCTCCTCACTCCCTCTCCTATTCCTCTCTCCTCACCCCTCTCGCCCTCTCTCCTCACTCCCTCTCCTCTTTCCTCTTTCCTCCCTCCTCTCTCCATCTCTCCCTCTCTCCTCACTCCCTCTCCTCTTTCCTCTTTCCTCACTCCTCTCTCCATCTCTCCTTCTCTCCTCACTCCCTCTTCTCTTTCCTCTCTCCATCTCTCCTCTCTCCATCTCTCCTCTTCCCCCTCTCCATCTCTCCCCTCTCCTCACTCCCTCTCCTCTTTCCTCTCTCCTCACTCCTCTCTCCTCACTCCCTCTCCTCACTCCTCTCTCCGTCGCTCCTCCTCACTCCCTCTCTCTTCACTCCCTCTCTCCTCAACCATCTCTCCTCACTCCTCTCTCCTCACTCCCTCTCCTCTTCCCCCTCTCCATCTCTCACTCACTCCCTCTTCTCACTCCTCTCGCCCCCTCTCTCCTCTCTCCGTCTCTCCTCCTCACTCCCTCTCCTCTTTCCTCTCTCCTCACTCCCTCTCCTCTTCCCCCTCTCCATCTCTCCCTCACTCCCTCTTCTCACTCCTCTCTCCCCCTCTCTCCTCACTCCTCTCTCCTCTTCCCCCTCTCCATCTCTCCCTCACTCCCTCTTCTCACTCCTCTCCCCCCTCTCTCCTCACTCCTCTCTCCTTACTCCTCTCTCCCTCTCCATCTCTCTTCTCTCCATCTCTCCTCACTCTCTCTCCTCTTTCCCCTCTCCTCTCTCTATCTCTCCTCACTCCCTCTCCTCTTTCCTCTCTCCTCTCTCCTCACTCCTCTCTCCTCTCTCCCTCACTCCCTCTTCTCACTCCTCTCTCCCCCTCTCTCCTCACTCCTCTCTCCTTACTCCTCTCTCCGTCTCTTCTCTCTCCTCACTCCTTTCCGGGTGGGTGGCAGAGTGAAAAAGGTGAACACCCAGGTGATCGGACCGAAATACACCAAGCTGAGAGACTGGCATCACGGGGTGTCTGCACGCACACTCAACGTCCTTACCCTCCAATAGTGCCCTCTGTTTGTGTGAGTGTGTCACTGGTGTAGTACACACCCCCCGCAGCCCCCGCAAGGCAGGGGCCCCCCCAAGATTTTGGGGTTGGGGTCCCTCTGGAGATCGTGCCCCCCAGATAGCGTATGAAGATTTCATAAGCCATTAATTTTTTTTCGAATCACAGGAAATTATCTTTTTCTCTCAGCCTCATGGCAGAATGTGTAAAATGGCACCAGATTATCTATAAAACTCTTTTCTCTGTCCAATGTTTTTTTCTTTTTTTCTTAAAGAAAATAATTAATTTGGTTGGGGGAGGAGCGCTTACTCGGACCTTGCGGGTTGCCATGTGTGTGTGTGTGTGTGTGTTTGCGTGCGTATTAGCCTAGAGCACAACTGCCATCCCAAATGTCATCGACTGTGTCCCGTCTAATTTTACTACCCAGTTTGGCTCACAATCTCACAGTATATTTCTCTATAGTATATTTATCTATAGTATAATGGTCTATAGTATATTTATCTATAGTAAAATGTTCTATGGTATATTTATCTATAGTATAATGGTCTATAGTATATAGCTCTTCAGAGAGATGCAATATCTTAGTGTAACAGTTGGGTCATGTTTGAAACCTGATGCAGTGTCTACTGATGGTTGATTGGTTGACTGGCTGATTGGTTGGTTGGTTGTACTGTATCATGTGACCATTAAAAGTAGAAGTTGCTCCAGCCAGTGACACACAATATTATTGGGGATTGAACACAATAAAACCATAAGGGTTATTTCCATTGTGGTGTAGATTCCTCATGAAATGTACTGTTGGATATTCAATTAAAACAGACACTGACAACAAAAAAGTGGACAGTTTTTGGGCAGAGGACCCTTGATTACAGGGTTGGACGGCTACAGTGGGCCTGCTGCTGTGGTTAACAGAATAATCAAACATATTAAATAGATACACTGAGGATACAAAACATTAGGAACACCCTCAGAACAGCCTCAATTCTTCGGGGCATGGACTCTACAAGGTGTCGAAAGCCGTCCACGAGGATGCTGGCCCATGTTGACTACTATGCTTCCCACAGTTGTGTCATGTTGGCTGGATGTCATTAGGATGGTGGACCATTGTTGATACACACAGGAAATTATTGAGCGTGACAACCCCAGCAGCGTTGCAGTTCTTGACGCACTCAAACCGGTGCGCCTGGCACCTACTACCATACCCCATTCAAAGGCACTTAAATATTGTGTCGTGCCCACTCAACCTCTGAATGGCACACATACACAATACATGTTTCAATTGTCACAAGGCTTAAAAATCCTTCTTTAACCTGTCTCCTCCCCTCTGCACTCCTACTCTGGCATGTCCTGGGGAAGTGTTTTCTGTGAAAGGTATTCAGACACTCTTGGAAGACAAATGGGACGTTTTTCTGGAGAGAAAAAAAGTTGTATTATTGTTAGAAACAGACTACTTCTGCTAGTATCATTTCATCCCTGGGATTGAGTTTTTATAATTTATAAGACCGTGTATTGTGATGATAACAAAAATTATAGCAAGAGCCACATCATGCACCCACAGGAGAGAGAGAGAGAGAGAGAGAGAGAGAGAGAGAGAGAGAGAGAGAGAGAGAGAGAGAGAGAGAGAGAGAGAGAGAGAGAGAGAGAGAGAGAGATGCACATATATGTGACATAGTACACAATCTTCGGGAAACACTTTTAGCTTGTGAGCGCTACTTTCATAAATACTGGCTAAAAAGTATACAAATGTACCGGAGAATCTCTTTAATACATGACATTATGTACAGGGTATATTAGCCTCAACTTCTGTTATGTGCTTTGAATGTGATGTCATCATGAGTTGTCATGATGTTTCAATAAAGTCAAGAAGCGTTCATTTCAGCCTTTCTATCTTCTTCTTCTCTCTGACAATAGTTCTCCCATTATAGCTGAGACAAACGACGGCCAGGTCAGGCACAGTCACACTCATCCACTCTCTGACTGCTGACCTTTTCACCTTTGACCTATCGACTCCTCACTCTGCACTGTCCCTTTGTGGACATACAGTGAGCTCCAAAAGTATTGGGACAGTGATACATTGTTTGTTGTTTTGTCTCTGTACTCCAGCACTTTGGATTGGAAATTATATCATGACTATGAGGTTAAAGTGCCGACTGACAGGTTTCATTTGAATGTATCTTCATCCATATCGGGTGAACAGTTTAGAAATTACAGAACTTGTTGTATATAGTCCCCCCATTTTAGGGGACCAAAAATACTGGGACAAATTCACCAACATGTGTATTAAAGTAGTAAAAAGTTTAGTATTTGGTCCCATATTCATATCACCAATGATAACATCAAGCTGGTGACTCTACACATTTGTTGGATGCATTTGCTGTTTGTTATGGTTGTTTCAGACGATTTTGTGCCCAATAGAAATGAATGGTAATAATGTATTTTGTCATTTTAGAGTCACTTTTATTGTAAATAAGAATAGAATATGTTTCTAAACACTTCCACATTAATGTGGATGATACCATGATTACAGATAATCCTGAAGGAAATGTGAATAATGATGAGTGAGAAAGGTACAGACACACAAATATCATACCCCCCCGCCCCCCCAAAAAATGCTAACCGCTCCCCATTACAATAACAAAGGAGGTTAGCATTTTTGGGTATGTAAAGTACCAGTCAATAGTTTGGACACACCTACTCATTCAAGGGTTTTTCTTTATTTTACTATTGTCTACATTGTAGAATAATAGTGAAGACATCAAAACTATGAAATAAAACATATTGAATCATGTAGTAACCAAAAAAGTGTTAAACATATAAAAATAAATGTTATATTTGAGGTTCTTCAAAGTAGCCACCCTTTGTCTTGATGACAGCTAAGTGAGTCTCTCCACAACCCACACAGTTGTGAAGAGGGCACGAAAACGTTTCTTCCCCATCAGGAGGCTGAAAAGATTTGGCATGGTCCCTAACACCGTACCCAAATCGGTCACGCATGTGCTCCATCGTGCACAAATTGGTTTTGTCCCCCCACACAAACATGATCACAACACGCAGGTTTAAATATCTAAACAAACTCTGAACCTATTATATTAGTTTGGAGACAGGTCAAAAAGCCTTAAACATTTATCGCCTACCAGACGAGCTAAACTACTTCCATGCTCGCTTCGAGGCAATTGGCACTGAAACATGCATGAGAGCACCAGCTGTTCCGGAAGACTGTGTGATCACACTCTCCGAAAGCCGATGTGAGTGAGACCTTTAAACAGGTCAAATTTCACAAGGCCGCAGGGCCAGACGGATTACCAGGACGTGTACTGCGAGCATGCGCTGACCAACCAGCAAGTGTCTTCACTGACATTTTCAACCTCTCCCTGTCCGAGTCTGTAATACCAACATGTTTTAAGCAGACCACCATAGAGCCTGTGCCCAAGAACACTAAGCTAACCTGCCTAAATAACTACCCGACCCGTAGCACTCACATCTGTAGCCATGAAGTGCTTTGAAAGGCTAGTCATGTCTCACATCAACACCATTAGCCCAGAAACCCTAGACCCACTCCAATTTGCATAACACCCCAACAGATCCACAGATGATGCAATCTCTATTGCACTCGACACTGCCCTTTCCTAACTGGACAAAATGAACACCTATGTGAGAATGCTATTCATTGACTACAGCTCATCGTTCAACACCAGAGTGCCGTCATAGCTCATCAATAAGTTAAGGACCCTGGGACTAAACACCTCCCTCTGCAACTGTATCCTGGATATCCTGACAGGCCGCCCCCAGGTGGTAAGGGTAGGTAACAACACATCCACCATACTGATCCTCAACACAGGGGCCCCTCAGGTGCATGCTCAGCCCCCTCCTGTACTCCCTGTTCACTCATGACTGCACAGCCAGGCAGGACTCCAACACCATCATTAAGCTTGATGATTACACAACAGTGGTAGGCCTGATCACCGACAACGACGAGACAGCCTATAGGCAGGAAGTCAGAGACCTGGCAGTGTGTTGCCAGGACAACAACCTCTCCCTCAATGTAACCAAGACTAAGGAGATGATTGTGGACTCCAGGAAAAAGAGGACCGATATCTATTTCAACCCTGTTACACACCATTGAGAGCATCTTGACTGGCTGCATTATCGCTTGGTACGGAAACTGCAATGCACCCCGACCGCAAGTCGCTACAGGGGGTAGTGCATACCACCCACTACATCACTGGGGTCGAGCTCCCATCCAGGACCTCTATACCAGGCGGTGTCAGAGGAAGGCCCAAAAGATTGTCAAAGACTCCAGCCACCCCAGTCATAGACTGTTCCCTCTGCTAGCGCACGACAAGCGGTACCAGTGCACCAAGTCTGGAACCAACAGGACCCTGAACAACCTCTACCCCCAAGCCATGACTGCTAAACAATACTACTAAATAGATAATAAAATGGCCACCCGGACTACCTGCAATGACCCTTTTTCAACTCTCCGGCACCGACTATGCACACACACTGGACTAACACACTTACACTGACCCCCCAACACACATAGACATACACACACACTGGACTAACACACACATAGACATACACACACACTGGACTAACACACAGATAGACATACACACACATAGACATACACACACACTGGACTAACACACACATAGACATACACACACACTGGACTAACACACACATAGACATACACACACACTGGACGAACACACTTACACTGACACCCCAACACACACATAGACATACACACACACTGGACTAACACACACATAGACATACACACACACTGGACGAACACACTTACACTGACACCCCAACACACACATAGACATACACACACACTGGACTAACACACACATAGACATACACACACACTGGACTAACACACTTACACTGACCCCAACACACACATAGACATACACACACACACTGGACTAACACACACATAGACATACACACACACAGCATACGTCCACAGACACACACATAACATGCGCGCACATGTACACTGATGCCACACACACACACTTTCTCATACATATGGTGCTGTTACAGCTCAGTCTATCATCTATCCTGTTGCCTAGTCACCACCCCTACCTACAGTACATGATTCCATGTGTGTTATTTCCTAGTGTTGATGTCTGCGCTATTATTCTACAATGTAGGAAATAGTCAAAATAAAGAAAACCTTTGAATGAGTAGCTGTGTCCAAACTTTTGACTGGTACTGTATGTATATTTTTGTATCTTTATGTTGGAAAAATACCCATAATTAAGCATTTCACTGTTGGTCTACACCTGTTGTTTACAAAACATGTGACAAATAACATTTGATTTGATGATTATATATATATTTATGCAATGGTGAAGCACAAACGTTATGATCAGGGCGTGTGGCTCTATCATGTTCCACAACTTTTTCATTCCTCTAGCAGTTCCATTTTGACACCACTAGAGGGCGATGGTGTCCTAGGAGAGATTCAAGCCATTGGGTCGGATTGGGAAGCTAGTGATGTCCATCACAATGACGACTCCTCTGCTACAGACCAAATACATACGGCTCCTCTCTCACCTATTCACAGGTACAACAAAGCAAACAAATTATTGTGAAATTGATCATAAAAAGCCCTGAGTCAGCAAACACCGTTCATTATTTTCCTCCCATTGGAAGGTTGGCCAGGTGAGGTCAGAACATGAGAAACATGTGATTGGTTTAGCCTTGGTCCAGGGCTTTAGTGAAACTTTCTCAATGAACATTTATGTAGGGCGTTAGTAGAGGAATATACGTTAAGGCCTTGGACCACAGCTCTAGAAAACACTGGGGTTAAAGTATCAACCTCCTGTAACAAAATGACAGTTTAAAACCGGTGTCTACCCCGGGTAAACACTGCAGAGACATAGTGCGTCTCAGATTAGTAGTGAGTGCAGATCTAGGATCAGTTTGGCTTTTTAGATAATAATGCAGAGACATAGTGCATCTCAGATTAGTAGTGAGTGCTGATCTAGGATCAGTTTGGCCTTTTAGATAATAATGAAGGACCTCAGCCACCCGAGCCACTGCCTGTTCACGTCGCTATCATCTAGAAGGAAGAGACCGTACAGGTGCATCAAAGCTGGGACAGAGACTGACAAACAGCTTCTATCTCCAGGCCATCAGACTGTTAAACAGTCACCACTAGCCAGCCTCCGCCCAGTACCCTGCCCTGAACCTTAGTCACTGTTACTAGCCTCCCCCCAGTACCCTGCCCTGAACCTTAGTGACTGTTCCTAGCTTTCCCCAGTACCTTGCCCTGAACCTTAGTCACTGTTACTAGCTTTCCCCAGTACCCTGCCCTGAACCTTAGTCAATGTTACTAGCCTCCACCCAGTACCCTACTATGAACCTTAGTCGCTGTTACTAGCTTTCCCCAGTACCTTGTCCTGAACCTTAGTCACTGTTACTAGCTTTCCCCAGTACCTTGTCCTGAACCTTAGTCACTGTTACTAGCCTTCCCCAGTACCTTGCCCTGAACCTTAGTCACTGTTACTAGCTTTCCCCAGTACCCTGCCCTGAACCTTAGTGACTGTTACTAGCCTCCACCCAGTACCCTACTATGAACCTTAGTCGCTGTTACTAGCTTTCCCCAGTACCTTGTCCTGAACCTTAGTCACTGTTACTAGCCTTCCCCAGTACCTTGTCCTGAACCTTAGTGACTGTTACTAGCCTTCCCCAGTACCTTGTCCTGAACCTTAGTCACTGTTACTAGCCTTCCCCAGTACCTTGCCCTGAACCTTAGTCACTGTTACTAGCTTTCCCCAGTACCCTGCCCTGAACCTTAGTGACTGTTACTAGCCTTCCCCAGTACCTTGTCCTGAACCTTAGTCACTGTTACTAGCCTTCCCCAGTACCCTGCCCTGAACCTTAGTCACTGTTACTAGCCTTCCCCAGTACCTTGCCCTGAACCTTAGTCACTGTTACTAGCTTTCCCCAGTACCCTGCCCTGAACCTTAGTGACTGTTACTAGCTTTCCCCAGTACCTTGCCCTGAACCTTAGTCACTGTTACTAGCTTTCCCCAGTACCATGCCCTGAACCTTAGTCAATGTTACTAGCCTCCCCCAGTACCCTGCCCTGAACCTTAGTCACTGTTACTAGCTTTCCCCAGTACCTTGTCCTGAACCTTAGTCACTGTTACTAGCTTTCCCCAGTACCCTGCCCTGAACCTTAGTCACTGTTACTAGCCTCCCCCCAGTACCCTGCCCTGAACCTTAGTCACTGTTACTAGCTTTCCCCAGTACCCTGCCCTGAACCTTAGTCAATGTTACTAGCCTTCCCCAGTACCCTGCCCTGAACCTTAGTCACTGTTACTAGCCTCCCCCAGTACCCTGCCCTGAACCTTAGTGACTGTTACTAGCCTCTCCCAGTACCCTGCCCTGAACCTTAGTCACTGTTACTAGCCTCCCCCAGTACCCTGCCCTGAACTATAGTCACTGTTTCTAGCCGGCTACCACCCAGTACTCTACCCTGCACCTTAGAGACTGCTGCCCTATGTACATAGAGTCATTGAACACTGGTCACTTCTATAATGTTTACATACTGTTTTACCCACATTAGATGTATATACTGTATTCTAGTCATGGCTTATCCAATATAACTACTGCTGTACACATCTTTTCTACAAGGTGTCGAAAGCGTTCCACAGGGATGCTGGCCCATATTGACTCCAATTCTATCCATGGTTGTGTCAAGTTGGCTGGATGTCGTGAAAAACCCAGCAGCGTTGCAGTTCTTGACACTCACATGGCATGTCTGGCACCAACTACGATACCCCGTTCAAAGGCACTTAAATCTTTTGTCTTCAAATCAAATACATTATTTTTATGGTCGCATATACAGTGGGGAGAACAAGTATTTGATAGACTGCCGATTTTGCAGGTTTCCCTACTTGCAAAGCATGTAGGGGTCTGTAATTTTTATCATAGGTACACTTCAACTGTGAGAGACAGAATCTAAAACAAAAATCCAGAAAATCACATTGTATGATTTTTAAGTAATTCATTTGCATTTTATTGCATGACATAAGTATTTGATACATCAGAAAAGCAGAACTTAATATTTGGTACAGAAACCTCTGTTTGCAATTACAGAGATCATACGTTTCCTGTAGTTCTTGACCAGGTTTGCACACACTGCAGCAGGGATTTTGGCCCACTCCTCCATACAGACCTTCTCCAGATCCTTCAGGTTTTGGGGCTGTTGCTGGGCAATACGGACTTTCAGCTCCCTCCAAAGATTTTCTATTGGGTTCAGGTCTGGAGACTGGCTAGGCCACTCCAGGACCTTGAGATGCTTCTTACGGAGCCACTCCTTAGTTGCCCTGGCTGTGTGTTTCGGGTCGTTGTCATGCTGGAAGACTCAGCCACGACCCATCTTCAATGGTCTTACTGAGGGAAGGAGGTTGTTGGCCAAGATCTTGCGATACATGGCCCCATCCATCCTCCCCTCAATACAGTGCAGTCTTCCTGTCCCCTTTGCAGAAAAGCATCCCCAAAGAATGATGTTTCCACCTCCATGCTTCACAGTTGGGATGGTGTTCTTGGGGTTGTACTCATCCTTCTTCTTCCTCCAAACACGGCGATTGGAGTTTAGACCAAAAAGCTCTATTTTTGTCTCATCAGACCACATGACCTTCTCCCATTCCTCCTCTGGATCATCCAGATGGACATTGGCAAACTTCAGACGGGCTTGGACATGCGCTGGCTTGAGCAGGGGGACCTTGCGTGCGCTGCAGGATTTTAATCCATGACGGCGTAGTGTGTTACTAATGGTTTTCTTTGAGACTGTGGTCCCAGCTCTCTTCAGGTCATTGACCAGGTCCTGCCGTGTAGTTCTGGGCTGATTCCTCACCTTCCTCATGAGGAAGGGACTGCGAGACTAGTTAGGATCGAGGGAAAGATGAACGGAACAAAGTAAAGCGAGATCCTTGACGAAAACCTGCTCCAGAGCACTCAGGACCTCAGACTGGGTCGAAGGTTCATCTTCCAACAGGACAACAACCCTAACACACAGCCAAGACAACGCAGGAGTGGCTTCGGGACTTGAACCCGATCGAACATCGCTGGAGAAACCTGAAAATAACTGTGCAGCAACGTTCTCCATCCAACCTGACAGAACTTGAGATGATCTACAGAGAAGAATGGAAGAAACTCCCCAAATAGAGGTGTGCCAATATTGTAGCATCATACCCAAGAAGACTCAAGGCTGTAATCGCTGCCAAATGTGGTTCAACAAAGTAACGTAACAAAATGTGGAAAAAGACAAGGGGTCTGAACTCTTTCTGAATGCACTGTATGTAGTAGATGTCATTGCGAAGTTGATTAGGAGCCAAGAACAGGGTGTCCAGGTCTATCAGCGCCATCTTGTCAGTCATCCGCTGAATGGCACACATATACAATCCATGTCTCAATTGTCTCAAGGCTTAAAAATCCTTCTTTAATAAATATTCTTCAGGATTGGTGGGTCCCCTGCGGGACGTTGAGCTAATGTAGGCAAATGCGATTAGCATGAGATTGTAAGTAACAAGAACATTTCCCAGGACATAGACATATCAGATATTGGCAGAAAGATACAATTCTTGTTCATCTAACTGCACTGTCCAATTTATAATAGCTATTACAGTGAAATAATACCATTCTATTGTTTGAGGAGAGTGCACAGTTTTGAACATGAAAAGTTATTAAGAAACCAATTAGGCACATTTAGGCAGTCTAGATACACATTTTTGAACAGAAAGGAAATGGTTCTTTGGATCAGTCTAAAACTTTGCACACACACTGCTGCCATCTAGTGGCCAAAATCTAAATTGCACCTGGGCTGGAGTAATACATGATGGCCTTTCTCTTGCATTTCAAAATGATGGTACAAAAAAATACAAAAGAACTGTTGGTTTTGTCTTTGTATTATCTTTTACCAGATCTATTGTGTTATAGTCTCCTACATTCCTTTCACATTTCCACACATTTCAAAGTGTTTCCTTTCAAATGGTACCAAGAATATGCATATCCTTGCTTCAGGGCCTGAGTTACAGGCAGTTAGATTTGGGTATGTCATTTTAGGCAAAAATTGAAAACCGGGTCCTCCCCTTCATCAACATTGATTGAAGTGGATTTAACAGGTGACATTAATAAGGGATCATATGGAAAGAGCAGGTGTTCCTAAAGTTTGGTACAGTAGTTGAACCTATATTTATACTCCGGACTCTGACATTGCTCGTTCTGATATTCTTATTTTTTATTTTTTTTACTGTTTGGATTGTGTGTGTATTGTTCTGTATCGCTAGGTATTATTACTGCACTGTTGAAGCTAGAAACATAAGCATTTCACTGCACCTGCGATAACATCTGCAACCCTGTGTATCCGACCAATAAACATTGATTTGATTTGAATAAGATCGGATGGGGAGACCTAATCCTAGATCAGCACCAATACACTGATTCTAGATCAGCCCTGCTATACTGGTCCTAGATCGGGACTGCTACACTGATCCTAGAGCAGCACTGCTACACTGATCCTAGAGCAGCACTGCTACTCTGATCCTAGATCAGTACTTCTACTCTAATCCTAGATCAGGACTGCTACACTGATCCTAGATCAGCACCGCTACACTGATCCTAGATCAGCCCCGCTACACTGATCCTAGATCAGCCCCGCTATACTGATCATAGATCAGCCCTCCTACTCTTGATACACACTGTGATGGCCTTTCCAATGATATGAGCACACACTCCAGAGGATCTTCTCATTATGTGCCAACAGTATAAATGCACTTGTTTCTCTGGGCAAGTGGCTCCATATACAGTAGGAAAGAAACCCTTCATTGACAGTATGCTTATCCATCCATCCTCTTATCTCTGTGTCCCTCCCAGCTCCTCTCCAGTACAGCCACTGACACATCTTTCTCCTGTGTCTGCAGTACAGCCACTACTCTCCCCAAAGTCAGTGAGGTACGGGAATCATACCAATCTACTCTATCCCAGTGTCCTTATCAGTGTAAAGTCTGCTGCCCCCTTTCCTGTGTTCTATGGGTGCAGGCGAGAGCTCCTGTTGAACCCACTGGAGTTCCTCCCTCGAGGTGGTCCCTGCCCACCGGCCCTCACCCCTAGTGCACCGACTCTGGCTATACGGTCCCATTCTACTGTTATTGGTTTACAGGCCAGGTAAAGCTCAGTGCTGTGTGTGCGTGTGTGTGTGTGCATGCGAGCAAGCGTGTAAAGGTTGCTAACCTGAGGTTTAGTGATCATAGTAGATGCATTCTATTTAGGATGTATTCTTGATTGATTTTAGTAATTGTAAATGTGGATCTGCATTCATCACTGAAATCATCAGTCCTAGCTGTTCCCTTCACCCTGTCGGTCCCACCTTCTTATGCCCTCCTACTGTCCCCCTGTCTTCCTGTCTTCCTGTCTTATACTGTCCTGTCCTGTCCTCTCCTCTAATGTCCTCTCCTGTCCTGTCTTGTCTTATTATGTATCCCTGTCCTCTTCTCTCCTCTTTTGTCCTCTTCTGTCCTCCCCTCTCCCTCTTCTGTCCTCTTCTGTCCTGTCCTGTCCTCTCCTGTCCTTTCCTCTCCTGTCCTCTCCTGTCCTGTCCTGTCAACCCCTTGTGCTTCCATGACTACCTCGTTAAAAGAACCCCACACAGGTCACCTGAGGGGACGGTCTCTCAGTCCCTATTGGATGCCTTGCTCATTACGCCTATCACCACCCTCCCGCCCCTCCGCTTGAGGAAGAAGAAGCGTCGGAGTGTTAGTGCCTTACACCTGCCCAACAACAAGAGGTAGAGGGTGACATCATCGTGTGATGTAATGTATGGCGATCACTCACTCTACCTTGTAGACTGAAGACCTGTTGACATGAACCGTTAACGATGACTGATTACTTATGTCACAATTTCCCCATGGCGGCATGTTATAGTGTGGGTCACTAACTAACAACCGTATCTAACAAAAAAAAAAAAAAAAACATAACGAAAGGCAGCTAGAGAGAACTTAGCCCCTGTTCTTTCCCTCGATTCCATATCGACCTTGTTAGATCAGAAGTGAATGAATAGATATTAGCAATATGGTGGAAATTCCATCCAGCCTTTAAGAAGAGGTCTAGTCTAGTTCAAATTAAAGATAACATCAAGCACCATATCACCCTTTTTGAAAACCTTTCAGACCTACAGGAGCGCCTACAGAGGAGGGGCTAAGGGTTCATTTGGAATTGATTGAGAGTCTTCGGCTATTCCCAAATGGCACCCTATTCCCTATTTAGTATACTATTTAAAGTGTACTGAGCAGTGCACCCTTGCATAGTGCACTACTTTAAATAGTGTACTAAATAGGGATTAGGGTGCCATTTGGGAATAGCCAACTTTGTGTCAACAAAGAGCCGTCTATGGGAGTTGAACTTTAAAGCCACCGCCTCTGAAATGTAGCTAGCTAGCTGCTTGACAACAGCCGAGTTCCCTCAGCACGCTGCAAATGTCAACAGCCGTGTTGTGTCCCTGAGAAAACCTAGCGGACAAGCTATGATCCCGCCGAAACAATTTGGCATGAGACGCATTTTGGCTGAGTTCAAACGTGACAGTAGGCATACAGAAGTGTTTAGAACAAGTGTGGCAGTATGTGAGATCTGACATTTGTCCAGGAAATAGCCACGCTCATACAAGTCCATCTGTGTGTGTGTGTATATACTGCTTGTGTGTGGGTATACTGTATGTGTGTGTGTGCATGTGTTTGTGGTTTGTGGGTTTATTTCCATATATTGTATATGTGCGTGTGTGTGTATATGTGCAGGGGGTATACTGTGCGCGCACGTGCACGCGCGTGTGTGTGTGTGTGTGTGTGTGTGTGTGTGTGTGTGTGTGTGTGCGTGTGTGTGTGTGTCGATGTGTGTGTGTGTGTGTGTCGATGTGTGTGTGTGTGTGTGTGTGTGTCGATGTGTGTGTGTGTGTGTGTGTGTGTGTCGATGTGTGTGTGTGTGTGTGTGTGTGTGTGTGTGTGTGTGTGTGTGTGTGTGTGTGTGTGTGTGTGTGTGTGTGTGTGTGTGTGTGTGTGTGTGTATGCATGCAGGGGGGGTATCAGGAGAAGCAGTTGGACATCTGACAGCTTTGTTATTAGAATGACAGTCCTGTGTAGTAATAACCATAATTTAACCTACTAGATAACCATGGTGAATAACCATCATTTAAACCACTAGGTAACCATGATGAATAACCATCATTTAACCTACTAGATAACCATGGTGAATAACCATCATTTAACCCACTGTAGGTAACCATGGTGAATAACCATCATTTAACCCACTGTAGGTAACCATGGTGAATAACCATAATTTAACCCACTAGATAACCATGGTGAATAACCATCATTTAACCCACTGTAGGTAACCATGGTGAATAACCATCATTTAACCCACTGTAGATAACCATGGTGAATAACCATCATTTAACCCACTGTAGGTAACCATGGTGAATAACCATCATTTAACCTATTAGATAACCATGGTGAATAACCATCATTTAACCCACTGTAGGTAACCATGGTGAATAACCATCATTTAACCCACTGTAGGTAACCATGGTGAATAACCATCATTTAACCCACTGTAGATAACCATGGTGAATAACCATCATTTAACCCACTGTAGGTAACCATGGTGAATAACCATCATTTAACCTACTAGATAACCATGGTGAATAACCATCATTTAACCCACTGTAGGTAACCATGGTGAATAACCATCATTTAACCCACTGTAGGTAACCATGGTGAATAACCATCATTTAACCCACTGTAGGTAACCATGGTGAATAACCATCATTTAACCCACTGTAGGTAACCATGGTGAATAACCATCATTTAACCCATTGTAGGTAACCATGGTGAATAACCATCATTTAACCTACTAGATAACCATGGTGAATAACCATCATTTAACTCACTGTAGGTAACCATGGTGAATAACCATCATTTAACCTACTAGATAACCATGGTGAATAACCATAATTTAACAAACTGTAGGTAACCATGGTGAAAAACAATAATTTAACCCACTGTGGTAACCATGGGGAGTAACCATCATTTAACCTACTAGATAACCATGGTGAATAACCATCATTTAACCCACTGTAGGTAACCATGGTGAAAAACGATAATTTAACCCACTGTGGTAACCATGGTGAATAACCATCATTTAACCCACTGTGGTAAACATGGTGAATAACCATCATTTAACCCACTAGATAACCATGGTGAATAACCATCATTTAACCCACTGTGGTAACCATGGTGAATAACCATCATTTAACTTACGAGATAACCAGGGTGAATAACCTTCATTTAACCCACTGTGGTAACCATGGTGAATAACCATCATTTAACCCACTGTGGTAAACATGGTGAATAACCATCATTTAACCCACTAGATAACCATGGTGAATAACCATCATTTAACCCACTGTGGTAACCATGGTGAATAACCATCATTTAACTTACGAGATAACCAGGGTGAATAACCTTCATTTAACCCACTGTGGTAACCATGGTGAATAACCATCATTTAACCCACTGTGGTGTGCATCCTATTCTGTCATCCCTGTTTCACCCCTCATCTTCCTTTTAATTCCTCTCTTTCATTCCTCATCCTCCCTTCTTTCTCTGTCCAAGAGTCTCCTGGCACCAATCAGTCACTGATCTGGGTGACCCCAACCTCTCCTCTCCTGTCAATGCTGTCTATATCTTTAGGTAAACATGGACTTTAATTTTGTATGAAAATAACAAAGTTAGTGTGTGTACGCGCTAGTATGCATGCGTTACAGTATTTTCTCTGTGAATCCTCTCCTTAGTGTATCTACACAGAAGTGCACCTCAGACATAATTTGAACAATGAGGGAGACATTGTGTGGTTCAGGCCGAGGATGCAAAAAGGTCCATGCACTACAGTACTTCCGGGGTGAAGTTTTCCCCTTAGGTACAGATCTAGAATCAGAGATGATTGTGGACTATATTTCGCATGGGTTCTCAGATACCTCAAAAAGTTCTACAGCTGCACCATCGAGAGCATCCTGACTGGTTGCATCACTGCCTGGTATGGCAACTGCTCGGCCTCCGACCGCAAGGCACTACAGAGGGTAGTGCGAACAGCCCAGTACATCACTGGGCCAAGCTTCCTGCCATCCAGGACCTCTATACCAGGTGGTGTCAGAAGAAGGTCCTAAAAATTGTCAAATACTCCAGCCACCCTAGTCATAGACTGTTCTCTCTGATACCGCACGGCAAGCGGTACCGGAGCGCCAAGTCTAGGTCCAAAAGAGTTCTTAGCTTCTACCCCCAAGCCGTAAGACTCCTGATCAGCTAATCAAATGGCTACCCAGACTGTTTGCATTGCCCTCTGCCCACTTTTACGCTTCTGCTACTCTCTGTTTATTATCTATGCATTGTCACTTTACCCTTACCTACATGTACATATTACCTCAATTACCTCAACTAACTAGTGCCCCCGCACATTGACTCTGTACCAGTACCCCCTCTATATAGCCTCCACATTGACTCTGTACCGGTACCCCCTCTATATAGCCTCCACATTGACTCTGTACCGGTACCCCCTCTATATAGCCTCCACATTGACTCTGTACCGGTACCCCCTCTATATAGCCACCACATTGACTCTGTACCGGTACCGCCTCTATATAGCCTCCACATTGACTCTGTACCGGTACCCCCTCTATATAGCCTCCACATTGACTCTGTACCGGTACCGCCTCTATATAGCCTCCACATTGACTCTGTACCGGTACCCCCTCTATATAGCCTCCACATTGACTCTGTACCGGTACCCCCTCTATATAGCCTCCACATTGACTCTGTACCGGTACCCCCTCTATATAGCCTCCACATTGACTCTGTACCGGTACCGCCCCTATATAGCCTCCACATTGACTCTGTACCGCTACCCCCTCTATATAGCCTCCACATTGACTCTGTACCGGTACCCCCTCTATATAGCCTCCACATTGACTCTGTACCGGTACCGCCTCTATATAGCCTCCACATTGACTCTGTACTGGTACCCCCTCTATATAGCCTCCACATTGACTCTGTACCGGTACCGCCCCTATATAGCCTCCACATTGACTCTGTACCGCTACCCCCTCTATATAGCCTCCACATTGACTCTGTACCGGTACCCCCTCTATATAGCCTCCACATTGACTCTGTACCGGTACCCCCTCTATATAACCTCCACATTGACTCTGTACCGGTACCCCCTCTATATAGCCTCCACATTGACTCTGTACCGGTACCGCCCCTATATAGCCTCCACATTGACTCTGTACCGCTACCCCCTCTATATAGCCTCCACATTGACTCTGTACCGGTCACCCCCTCTATATAGCCTCCACATTGACTCTGTACCGGTACCGCCTCTATATAGCCCCCACATTGACTCTGTACCGGTACCCCCTCTATATAGCCTCCACATTGACTCTGTACCGGTACCCCCTCTATATAGCCTCCACATTGACTCTGTACCGGTACCCCCTCTATATAGCCTCCACATTGACTCTGTATCGGTACCGCCTCTATATAGCCTCCACATTGACTCTGTACCGGTACCCCCTCTATATAGCCTCCACATTGACTCTGTACCGGTACCGCCTCTATATAGCCTCCACATTGACTCTGTACCGGTACCCCCTCTATATAGCCTCCACATTGACTCTGTACCGGTACCCCCTCTATATAGCCTCCACATTGACTCTGTACCGGTACCCCCTCTATATAGCCTCCACATTGACTCTGTACCGGTACACCCTCTATATAGCCTCCACATTGACTCTGTACCGGTACCGCCTCTATATAGCCTCCACATTGACTCTGTACCGGTACCCCCTCTATATAGCCTCGCTACTGTTATTTTACTTCTGCTATTTAATTATTTGCTACTGTAATTAAAAAACATTTACTTAACACTTATATTTTCTTAAAACGTCATTGTTTCTTAAGGGCTTGTAAGTAAGCATTTCACTGTAAGGTCTACTACACCTGTTGTATTCGGCGCATGTGACAAATAAAATTTGATTTGATTTGATGTTGATCTTCCCCCCAATCCTAACCTTAACCATTAGTGGGGGAAATGCTGATCTGACCCCAGATCAGCGTCTAGGGGAAACTTCACACTACACATTACAGTTCAGCTGTGCAGGGATCATTCCATGGTGGAGCTGGCTTCAGCGTTTCAATGAGGTGTGTCAGTACAGAGCCAGGGCAGCTGGTAACATACAGTAGCAGCTCCTTTGGTGTGATGCCAGCTCCATACACAAGTTCTGGGTCACCGTGGACAACCAACCTCCTCATCTCCGTAACCAAGGCGGCCGCTGTTGCCATAACACTCAGCTCCTCGGGGAGCCATAAGCAGACATGGTGGAGACAGACTAGAGATCCAGATTCAGCAACTTCAGCAGTTGGCATGGCACCACTGTACATCATGGCTGTAGTATTCAATGGGTATTTTTTTGGGCCCACCCGAGTATCTGAGTTCCTCACACACAGCGACCCGTCATAGACGACTCATTTAAATGGTCATCAGGCAGAGTAGAGGCCTGCACAAGACATTAGGAGGTAAGAGATGTGTCTGCCCTCCGTCAGCACTCTGGTGTTCTTGGATGTGTCTTGACATGAAGTGGGAAACTCGTCTACTTCCGAGTGAACAAAATGTAGTATACTACAGTTATGGGCACTAAAACGTTTTCTGGTGACCAATTAACACTGAAAAACACCAGATAGAAGTATGATGTTGGTGCTACTAGTAGGGTGAAGTTACCCCTAGATGCTGATCTTGGGTCAGTTTAACATTTTCCCCACGAATGCTTAATGTAAGGATTGTCAGAGAGGGAAACTGATCCTAGAGCTGTACATAGTGGAAACGTGATGTGTGTGAGCTGGTATGACTATTGTAGTACACGGCGAAGGACAGCTGTGACACACTGGTCTGGATACAAGTCTGTTGTTCTTGCAGTATTCACACAGAAGTTGGCCTGAGCCTCGGTTGCTTCTCTCCAACCTTTCTTTCTTCTCCCCGAGGGCTTAATACCTTTCGTTGTTTGTATTTGAAAATCCAACAGTTGTATTGGAAGAGGGTGACGGTCGGGGGCTTTGTGTGCCTGTGGGTGTTTGAGAGAGAAGCAGTAGAAGAATCAGTAAAAAACACAGCCCCTCTTCATTAGCGACGCATCTTACCTACAACAACATGGAGCCTTTCCAGACTCTGAAGTCAGGAGGACTTGGAGCTAGGTGTCAGACAGACTGGTATGACTAACCCTCTCTTTCATGTTTCCTTGCAGTGAGGAGGTGGAGGAGCCAGACACCAGTTCTCACATGTTGTCTGCAGTCAAGACCATGACCAAAGGACCTGCTGGCAGCCCCAGCAACTCCATCACCTTTACCACCACTCAGGGTAAACTGTGTGAGTGGGTGGGTGTGTATACTGTGTGAGTGGGTGTGTGTGTATACTGTGTGAGTGGGTGTGTGTGTGAAAACTGAGTGAGTGTGTGTATACTGTGTGTGTGTGTGTATACTGTGTGTGTGTGTATACTGTGTGTGTGTGCGTGTGTGTGTGTGTGTGTGTGTGTGTGTGTAAACTGGGTGAGTGGGTGTGTGTGTATACTGTGTGAGTGGGTGTGTGTGTATACTGTGTGAGTCGGTGTGTGTGTGTAAACTGAGTGAGTGTGTGTATACTGTGTGTGTGTGTGTGTATACTGTGTGTGTGTGTGTATACTGTGTGTGTGTGTGTGTGTGTGTGTGTGTGTGTGTGTGTGTGTGTGTGTGTGTGTGTGTGTGTGTGTGTGTGTGTGTGTGTGTGTGTGTGTGTGTGTGTGTGTAAACTGGGTGAGTGGGTGTGTGTGTATACTGTGTGAGTGGGTGTGTGTGTATACTGTGTGAGTGGGTGCGTGTGTGTAAACTGAGTGAGTGTGTGTATACTGTGTGTGTGTGTGTGTGTGTGTGTGTGTGTGTGTATACTGTGTGTGTGTGTGTGTGTGTGTGTGTGTGTGTGTGTGTGTGTGTGTGTGTGTGTGTGTGTCTGTGTAAACTAAGTGAGTGGGTGTGTGTGTGTAAACTAAGTGTGTGTGTGTGTGTGTGTGTGTGTGTGTGTGTGTAGGCTGAGTGAGTGGGTGTGTGGTAATGGCTGGAGCGGAATAAGTGGAAAGGTATTAACAACATCAAACACGTGGTTTCTGTGCTTTCAATGTGTTTGATTCTATTCCATTTGCTCCATTCCAGCCATTATTATGAGCCGTCCTCTCCTCAGCAGCCTCCCCTGCTTTGGATCTAGAGATTTCTTGAGAAATGTATGGAATTATTGTTTTTACACATCTACTGCGACATACAGTACCAGTCAAAAGTTTGGACACACCTACTCATTAATGACGATTTTGGAGGGTACTACGGTGTTAAATGCTGAGCTTTAATCGATGAACAGCATTCTTACATAGGTATTCCTCTTGTCCAGATGGGTTAGGGCAGAGTGCAGTGTGATTGCAATTGTGTCTGTGGACCTATTGGGGCGGTAAGCAAATTGGAGTGGGTCTAGGGTGTCAGGTAGGGTGAAGGTGATATGATCCTTGACTAGTCTCTCAAAGCACTTCATGATGACGGAAGTGAGTGATAGTCATTTAGCTCAGTTACCTTAGCTTTCTTGGGAACAGGAACCATGTTGGCCCTCTTGAAGCATGTGGAAACAGCAGAATGGGATAGGGATTGATTGAATATGTCCGTAAGCTCATCAGCCAGCTGGTCTACGCATGCTCTGAGGACGAGGCTAGGGATGCCGTCTGGGCCGGCAGGCTAGCGAGGGTTAACATGTTTAAATGTTTTACCCACGTTGGCTGCGGTGAAGGAGAACCCGCAGGTTTTGGTAGCGGGCCGTGTCAGTGGCACTGTATTGTCCTCAAAGCGAGCAAAGAAGTTGTTTAGTTTGTCTGGGAGCAAGACGTCAGTGTCCACGACGGGGCTGGTTTTCTTTTTGTAATCCGTGATTGACTGTAGACCCTGCCACATACGTCTCGTGTCTGAGCCGTTGAATTGCGACTCTACTTTGTCTCTATACTGACGCTTAGCTTGTTTGATTGCCTTGCAGAGGGAATAGCTACACAGTTTGTATTCGGTCATGTTTCCAGTCGCCTTGTCATGATTAAAAGCAGTGGTTCGCGCTTTCAGTTTTGCACGAATGCTGCCATCAATCCACAGTTTCTCGTTGGGGAAGGTTTTAACAGTCACTGTGGGTACAACATCACTGATGCACTTGCTAATAAACTTACTCACCGAATCAGTGTATACATCAATGTTGTTGTCTGAGGCTATCTTGAACATATCCCAGTTCACGTGATCGAAGCAATCTTGAAGTGTGGAATCAGATTGGTCGGACCAGTGTTGAACAGACCTGAGCACGGGCATTTCCTGTTTTAGTTAGTTTTAGTTTCTGTCTATAGGCTCGGAGCAACAAAATGGAGTCGTGGTCAGATTTGCCGAAAGGAGTGTTAGCGAGGGCTTTGTATGCTTCATGGATGGCAGAGTAGCAATGATCCAGAATGCTGCCAGCCCGGGTTGAGCATTCAATATGCTGATAAAATTTAGGGAGCCTTGTTTTCAGATTAGCTTTGTTAAAAGCCCCAGCTACAATAAATGCAGCCTCAGGATATGTGGTTTTGAGTTTTCATGGAGTCCAATGAAGTCTTTTCAGGGCCATCGAGGTGTCTGCTTGGGGGGAAATACACGGCTGTGAATATAGAGCGGTCCCTTGGTAGGTAATGCGGTCGGCATTTGATTGTAAGGAATTCTAGGTCAGTTGAACAAAAGGACTTGAGTTCCTGTATGTTGTTATGATCACACCACGACTCGTTAATCACAATGCATGCACCCCCGCCCTTCTTCTTACCAGAGAGATGTTTGTTTCTGTCGGCGCGATGCGTGAAGAAACCGGGTGGCTGTACCGACTCTGATAACGTATCCAGAGTGAGCCATGTTTCCGTGGAACAGAGAATGTTACAATCTTTGATGTCTCTCTGGAAGGCAACCCTTGCTCGAATTTTGTCTACCTTGTTGTCAAGAGACTGGACATTGGCGAGTAGTACACTCGGGAGTGGTAAGTGATGTGCCCGTCTACGGGGCCTGACCAGAAGACCCTTCCGTCTGCCCCTTCTGCAGCGCCGTTGTTTTGGTTCGCCTACTGGGATCCAATCCATTGTCCTGGGTGGTGGTCCAAACAGAGGATCCGCTTCAGAAAAGTCATATTCCTGGTCATAATGTTGGTAAGTTGACGTTGCTCTTATATCCAATAGTTCCTCCCGGCTGTATGTAATAAGACTTAAGATTTCCTGGGGTAACAGCGTAAGAAATAATACATAAAAAAACAAAATACTGCATAGTTTCTTAAGAATGCGAAGCGAGACGACCATCTCTGTCGGCGCCATGTTGAAGACGGAGACACTGGTGGTGACACTGTCTGTGATTTATTTAGAATTCAAGGCACACTTAACCAGCATGGCTAACACAGAATTTTGCAGCGATATACCATCCCATCTGGTTTGCGCTTAGTGGGACTATCATTTGTTTTTCAACAGGACAATGACCCAACACACCTCCAGGCTGTGTAAGGGATATTTGACCAAGAAGGAGAGTGATGGAGTGCTGCATCAGATAACCTGGCCTCCACAATCACCCGACCTCAACCCAATTGAGATGGTTTGGGATGAGTTGGACCGCAGAGTGAAGGAAAAGCAGCCAACAAGTGCTCAGTATATGTGGGAACTCCTTCAAGACTTTTGGAAAAGCATTCCAGGTGAAGCTGGTTGAGAGAATGCCAAGAATGCGCAAAGCCGTCATCGAGGCAAAGGGTGGCTACTTTGAAGAATCTAAAATCTAAAATATATTTTACATTTTTTAAACACTTTTTTGGTTACTACATTATTCCATATGTGTTATTTCATAGTTTTGATGTCTTCACTATTATTCTACATTGTACAAAATAGAACAAATAAATATAAACCCTGGAATGAGTAGGTGTGTCCAATCTTTTGACTGGTGCTGTATATATATTTTTGTATCTTTAATATACATAGAGTAAAGCATCCACTTCCAACAGTGGATGCCTGTATGTACGAATGTATATATTTGTTTTCAGAACAAGGTGCATGAAGCTCCTCTCGTAGTGGAATTATTGGCATGCACATTACACTGAAAATAGTTTAAAAATAAACTCATGATTAGGACATAAATTGAATTAAATCTGGTGTGTTAGATATTTTGATTGACTCATATAGTTTTATCCTTTTACAGAAATGTTTGGTTTGAAATCTTATAGTGTGTAATGGTGATTTACTGAGGCTGAAGTGAATTCTGTTGCGGTCTGTTAGTGAGAAAAGAGTGTTATTTTCCATGGGCTAAGCGTGACATATTTTTCCATTAATCCCATTAAAGCCAGGCTTGCTGGCCGCTTTGCCTTTTCTCCTCCGTTGAAGATGTATACCCTCCACCACTTTTTTTAAGAAAAAAATATATTTTCTGAGGGAGCTGTGAATAAAGGTTAGAGCACCAGACCAACTCTATCCCCAGCCCCAGACCAACTCTATCCCCAGCCCCAGACCAACTCTATCCCCAGCCCCAGACCAACCCTATCCCCAGACCAACTCTATCCCCAGCCCCAGACCAAGTCTATCCCCAGCCCCAGACTAACCCTATCCCCAGACCAACTCTATCCCCAGCCCCAGACCAACTCTATCCCCAGCCCCAGACCAACCCTATCCCCAGACCAACTCTATCCCCAGCCCCAGACCAAGTATATCCCCAGCCCCAGACCAACCCTATCCTCAGACCAACTCTATCCCCAGACCAACTCTATCCCCAGACCAACTCTATCCCCAGTCCAACCCTATCCCCAGACCAACCCTATCCCCAGACCAACTCTATCCCCAGCCCCAGCCCAACTCTATCCCCAGCCCCAGACCAACTCTATCCCCAGCCCCAGACCAACTCTATCCCCAGCCCCAGACCAACCCTATCCCCAGACCAACTCCATCCCCAGACCAGCTCTATCCCCAGTCCAACCCTATCCCCAGACCAACTCTATCCCCAGACCAACTCTATCCCCAGCCCCAGACGAACCCTATCCCCAGACCAACTCTATCCCAGACCAACCCTATCCCCAGCCCCAGACCAACTCTATCCCCAGCCCCAGACCAACTCTATCCCCAGCCCCAGACCAACTCTATCCCCAGCCCCAGACCAACCCTATCCCCAGACCAACTCCATCCCCAGACCAGCTCTATCCACAGTCCAACCCTATCCCCACCCCAACTCTATCCCCAGACCAACTCTATCCCCAGTCCAACCCTATCCCCAGACCAACCCTATCCCCAGTCCAACTCTATCCCCAGCCCCAGTCCCAGCCCCAACCCAACCCTATCCCAAGCCCCAGTCCAACTCTATCCCCAGCCCCAGACCCAGACCAACTCTATCCCCAGCCCCAGACCAACTCTATCCCCAGCCCCAGCCCAACTCTATCCCCAGCCCCAGCCCAACTCTATCCCCAGCCCCGGCCCAACTCTATCCCCAGCCCCGGCCCAACTCTATCCCCAGCCCCAGCCCAACTCTATCCCCAGCACCAGCCCAACTCTATCCCCCAGCCCAACTATATCCCCAGCCCCAGCCCAACTCTAGTCCCAGCCCCAGACCAACTCTATCCCCAGTCCCAGCCCCAGACCAACTCTATCCCCAGCCCAACTCTATCCCTAGCCCCAGCCCAACTCTATCCCCAGCCCAACTCTATCCCCAGCCCCAGTCCAAATCTATCCCCATCCCCAGACCCAGACTAACCCTATCCCCAGTCCAACTCTTTCCCCAGCCCCAGTCCAACTCTATCCCCAGACCCAGACCAACCCTATCCCCAGCCCCAGACCCAGCCCAACTCTATCCCTAGCCCCAGTCCAACCCTATCCTCAGCCCCAGCCCAACTCTAGCCCCAGCCCCAGCCCAACTCTATCCCCAGCCCCAGTCCAACTCTATCCCCAGTCCCAGACCAACTCTATCCCCAGTCCCAGCCCCAGACCAACTCTATCCCCAGCCCAACTCTATCCCTAGCCCCAGCCCAACTCTATCCCCAGCCCAACTCTATCCCCAGCCCCAGTCCAAATCTATCTCCAGCCCCAGACCCAGACCAACCCTATCCCCAGCCTAACTCTATCCCCAGCCCCAGTCCAACTCTATCCCCAGACCCAGACCAACCCTATCCCCAGCCCCAGACCCAGACCAATTCTATCCCCAGCCCAACTCTATCCCCAGCCCCAGCCCAACTCTATCCCCAGCCCCAGACCAACTCTATCCCCAGCCCCAGACCAACTCTATCCCCAGTCCCAGCCCAACTCTATCCCCAGTCCCAGCCCCAGACCAACTCTATCCCCAGCCCAACTCTATCCCTAGCCCCAGCCCAACTCTATCCCCAGCCCAACTCTATCCCCAGCCCCAGTCCAACTCTATCCCCAGACCCAGACCAACCCTATCCCCAGCCCCAGTCCAACTCTATCCCCAGCCCCAGCCCAACTCTATCCTCAGCCCAACTCTATCCCCAGACCCAGACCAACTCTATCCCCAGTCCAACTCTATCCCCAGCCCCAGCCCAACTCTATCCCCAGACCCAGACCAACTCTGTCCCCAGCCCAACTCTATCCCCAGTCCCAGCCCAACTCTATCCCCAGACCCAGACCAACTCTATCCCCAGCCCAACTATATTCCCAGCCCCAGACCAACTCTATCCTCAGCCCCAGCCCAACACTATCCCCAGACCCAGACCAACTCTATCCTCAGCCCCAGTCTATCCTCAGCCCCACTCTAGCCTCAGCCCCAGTCTATCCCCAGCCCACGGTTTTACATGAACACTATGCTGCTTCGGACCTGTGCCAATAAAGGCCTAGTTCACACAGTAATCCAGCAAGCACTGTGCCACTAGAGTTGTCTAGTCCTGAAGAACTACTGACTTACAGGCGCCACTAGAGTTGTCTAGTCCTGAAGAACTACTGACTTACAGGCTCTCTCTTTCACTAATGTGTTTTGACATGACAAAGAAGGTCACTGTTGTCCGACTTGCACGTATGGCCCGTGACTTTGATCGATTGCTGCTGTGACGTTCATTTCAATACCCCTGATTAGTCTGCCTGTTGCGATGTCTGCAAGGTCTGACCGCTTTCGATCGACCTCCGATCCCAGCTGCATTTGCAACACTGTTCCATTTCTGGAGCCCCAAAGTGGGATCAAAGGGGAGCTTGTTAGGCCAGGTGTTCCAGCGAGCTGTTGGAATGTCTTGCTGCTTGAAACAATTGATTCTGTGTTTTGCTCACTGGTGCTGTTGGTTTACCTCCATGATCCGGCCAGCTGCCTAGACCAGGTCACTTGGTCACAGAGGTCAGCTCAGAGGTCAACTCAGAGAATAACACAAAACAAAAAGACACCTGGAACACAAAGACCTAGAAGTGCAGGGATGCATGCGTGTGCGCATACTCATCCACACACTCACACACTTCCTCCCCCAAGTCTCCCAACATGTTTATGTTCATGATTCATCATTCATCATGTCTGAACTCTATCTGAGCTGTGTCTGAACTCTGTGTAGATTGTGTTGAAATGAATGAGTGCGTATACTTACCACCCGCTTGTCATTCTGTAGGTTCAGGTTTCCCTAAACCAGGCCTTCAGACATGTTTTGGGGTGAGGGGGAACGGCACCACCAATGTTCTCCCTAAGGGCCCTGTCCCAGAGAGGCCGGCCCCCCAGCCCCATCCCAAAGACCAGGACACTCTGGTGCAGATGGCCGAACACATTCCTGCAGGGACACGCACACCCATGTGTGGCCACTGCAACATGGACATCAGGTGAGAGAGAGAGGAGAGAGAGAGGGGGAGAGAGAGAAACATGGAGAGAAAGAGAGCGAGAGAGAGAGAAAGAGAGCGAGAGAGAGTGAGAGGGGGGAGAGAGAAACATGGAGAGAAAGAGAGAGAGAAAGAGAGCGAGAGAAAGAGAGCGAGAGAAAAGAGAGAAAGAGAGAGAGAAGTGAGAGAGAGAGAGAAAGAGAGCGAGAGAGAGAGTGTTAGAGATGGGGAATATGGACAAAAGTCTGTATCACAATTGACCAGTTACTTATTTATACTAATCTTAAAACTATTACTACTTATTTTAATGTTGTGGCTATCAGTTGTTCTGTTAGCAATAGCCTATTAGCAGACTTCTTTCATTGCGAACATAACATTCTTCTAGTAAATGCAAATTATAATTTTTTTAGTAGAATGCCCTCGATAAATTATTGGTTCGGTCGGTATTGATCATTTGTAGGTTATCCCACCTCTAGTTTGTTTGTTGGGGACCATACAGCACAGGACAGAGTTGGAGCCTGAGGGAAATGCCTTTTGAAAGACATTTCAATAGAATTACAATATTCAACTAAACATAATATGATCACTTATATAAATCCAAAATATGAATGAAAATAGTACACAGCACACACCTCTCTCTCGCTCCCTCTCTCTCTCTCTCTCTCTCCCTTTTGCTATCCTTCTCGCTCTTTTTCTTTCTCTGTTCTCTCTCTCTCTCTCTCTCGCTGTCTTTCTCTCTCTTTCTCTCTCTCCATTTCTCTCTCCCACGCCCACTCTCTCTCTCTTTCGATCTCCTCCTCCATCCCTTTCCCTCCCTCCCTCCCTCCCTCCCTCCCTCCCTCCCTCCCTCCCTCCCTCCCTCCCTCCCTCCTTCCTTCCTTCCTTCCTTCCCTCCCTCCCTCCCTCCCTCCTCCCTCCCTCCCTCCCTCCCTCCCTCCCTCCCTCCCTCCAGTGATGGTATCTTGTTCATTCTTTAATTTGCCCAGAGTTAGGACTGTTGAATAGAACATGAGAGTCCGTGGCGGAGGAGGAGAACACACTGCCTGCGTCCCAAATGGCACTGTTTTCCCTATGTAGTGCACTACTTTTGACCACGACCCATAGGGAAAAACCATAGGGCTCTGGTCAAAAGTAGTGCACTACACAGGGAATAGGGTGCCATTTGGGATTCAGACAGTGGTTCTCTCCTCATCTTAATTACAGTTCATGGCTCTCAGCAGCCTGTTATTGGCCGGTAGCTAAGACTATCTCCTCTGGTGTTGGCTTACATTGCGCCCCGAGGATAGGGTAGCAGATCCCGCTCCTGCCTAAAGAGTGTCGGTTACGACACAGTTTAGAGTGACCATTGTGTGCATTAAATATCCCCCAGTTGTTTTCCCATATAAGCTAATCATCCTATTTGCAGACGAATAGGCTTTGTTGACATTACAGTGGCTAAATGTACTGCTGTCCAAACAGTGATGGTTATGGCTAAATGTACTGCTGTCCAAACAGTGATGGTTAAGGAAAATAAGGGTTAGAGTTAAACTGGGAGTATGATAGAAAATGCTGCTTCAGATGCTAATGTGAAAGTTTCATTGTATTTAGTTGAACTTAGTTAATCTTAAAGGGGAGTAATTTGTATTTAATTTAACTTAATCAATCTTAAAGGGGAGTAATTTGTATTTAATTTAACTTAATCAATCTTAAAGGGGAGTAATTTGTATTTAATTTAACTTAATCAATCTTAAAGGGGAGTAATTTGTATTTAATTGAACTTAATTCATCTTAAAGGGGAGTAATTTGTATTTAATTTAACTTAATCAATCTTAAAGGGGAGTAATTTGCTTAGGACCTTTTCTTCTTATAGTTTTTACTCCAAAACTACGAACCTTTCGGCTTTCACATACAGTATGTAGACACTGGTATGATGCTGAATATAATGCCTATGAGGTATACAATCATGCTCCTTTAAACTGAATGAAACCCGTTTTCTTCCTCCAGAGGCCCATTCCTGGTGGCCATGGGAAAGTCCTGGCACCCCGAGGAGTTTAACTGCGCCCACTGCCGGACCTCCCTGGCAGACATTGGCTTCGTGGAGGAGCAAGGCTCGGTCTACTGTGAACACTGCTACGAGGACTTCTTCGCACCTTCCTGTAGCCGCTGTCAGATGAAGATCCTGGGGGTAAGTCCTGAGGGGTATCCTACGAAGCAAGCTAGATCTACTCAGGGTTTTCTACCGCTAACCAGCTTTGGTTAGCGTCACAGTCTTTCCTGACCGCGTCACCTGACCAGGAAAAACTCAGGTTCTTTATCAAGGGCTGTCAATCATTCTGTGACCCTCTGTTTTGACTGGATTGAAATGCTGACGTGAAAAGGACAGAGCGGCTTTGAGGAAACATGGGAGTGACAATTCACGACTGGGCACTAAGAGGCCTCCTTTTCCCCTGTCACACGTTCACCCTCTTTCAACCCTTTATTTCTTCATACTCTTTTTTTATTTCTCACCCTTTCTAACCAGCTTACCTCTGTCTTTAACCCATTTTCTCACTCTCTCATTCTTAATCCCTCCGTATTCCTCTCCCTCCTTCATTCCAGCATTAGTCTATCCCCCTATGACCTCCCCAGTTCTCACAGCTGAATGGTGGGAAATCAGTGTGTGTGTTAAGCTCTGTCATGCGCTGCAGAGAAGAAAGGAGAACTGGAGAAAAGCTCTACGATCAGATGTGTAAAAATTAGCACCCGGCGGCCTGGCATTTAGCACCTGGCGGCCTGGCATTTAGCACCCGGCGGCCTGGCATTTAGCACCCAGCGGCCTGGCATTTAGCACCCGGTGGCCTGGTCATCAGCACCTGGCAGCCTGGCCATCAGCACCCGGCAGCCTGGCCATCACCACCTGGCAGCCTGGCTATCAGCACCAGGCAGCCTGGCCATCACCACCTGGCAGCCTGGCCATCACCACCCGGCAGCCTGGCTATCAGCACCAGGCAGCCTGGCCATCAGCACCCGGCGGCCTGGCCATCAGCACCAGGCAGCCTGGCAATTAGCACCCGGCAGTTAGACATCACCACCTGGCAGCCTGGCTATCAGCACCAGGCAGCCTGGCAATTAGCACCCGGCAGTTAGACAATTAGCTCCCAGAAGCCTTGCAATTAGCACCTGGCAGCCTGGCAATTAGCACCCGGTAGCCTGGCCATAAGTACCTGGCAGCCTGGCCTTCCTATAGATCAGTAGAAGTGCTGGATAGGGAAAGGTCAATTAGACGGGAGGGTAGATGGTTGAATATTCACACACACGCATGCAGCTTTGTCACTGACAAGGCTCTGTAATGATGAGCTGGACTTACTGGATTAGTAATTGTCTGTGGTTTCCTTGCAGGAAGTGATCAATGCCCTGAAACAGACCTGGCACATCCATTGTTTCCTGTGTGCATCGTGCCAGCAGCCCATTAGGAACAACACCTTTCACCTGGAGGATGGAGAGCCCTACTGTGAAAGAGGTGAACACACATAGACTGTGTCTCAATTATCTGTCCTTCCTCCCACTTCCCTTCCGTGTTCAAGGTGTGTGTGAAGTAGTGAACAAGTGTACTCTTCAGGAATAAGGAAATATTATTGGGACGCACACAGGCTGACTGATTGTTCAGTTTTACAAGTAGTCTAGAGTGCAGGAGTGGTCTAGAGTTCAGTAGTAATCTAGTGTTCAGTAGTAGTCTAGTGTTCAGTAGTAGTCTAGAGTTTAGTAGTAGTCTGAGTTTAGTAGTAGTCTAGAGTTCAGGGGTGGTCTAGAGTTCAGGTGTGGTCTAGAGTTCAGTAGTAGTCTGAGTTCAGGAGTAGTCTAGAGTTCAGTAGTAGTCTTGAGTTCAGGGGTAGTCTGAGTTCAGTAGAAGTCTGAGTTCAGGAGTAGTCTAGAGTTCAGGGGTGGTCTAGAGTGCAGGAGTGGTCTAGAGTTCAGTAGTAGTCTGAGTTCAGGAGTAGTCAAGACTACTACTGAACTCTAGAGTTCAGGGGTGGTCTAGAGTTCAGGTGTGGTCTAGAGTTCAGTAGTAGTCTGAGTTCAGGAGTAGTCTAGAATTCAGGGGTAGTCTGAGTTCAGTAGTAGTCTGAGTTCAGGAGTAGTCTGAGTTCAGTAGTAGTCTGAGTTCAGTAGTAGTCTGAGTTCAGTAGTAGTCTGAGTTCAGGAGTAGTCTGAGTTCAGTAGTAGTCTGAGTTCAGTAGTAGTCTGAGTTCAGGAGTAGTCTTGAGTTCAGTAGTAGTCTGAGTTCAGTAGTAGTCTGAGTTCAGTAGTAGTCTGAGTTCAGGAGTAGTCTGAGTTCAGGAGTAGTCTGAGTTCAGTAGTAGTCTGAGTTTAGGAGTAGCCTAGAGTTCATGAGTAGTCTAGAATTCAGGGGTAGTCTGAGTTCAGTAGTAGTCTGAGTTCAGGAGTAGTCTAGAGTTCAGGAGTAGTCTAGAATTGAGGAGTAGTCTAGAATTCAGGAGTAGTCTAGAGTTCAGGAGTAGTCTAGAGTTCAGGAGTAGTCTGAGTTCAGGAGTAGTCTAGAGTTCAGGAGTACTCTAGAATTCAGGAGTAGTCTAGAATTCAGGAGTAGTCTAGAGTTCAGGAGTAGTCTAGAGTTCAGGAGTAGTCTAGAGTTCAGGAGTAGTCTAGAGTTCAGGAGTAGTCTGTTCAGTAGTAGTCTGAGTTCAGTAGTAGTCTGAGTTCAGTAGTAGTCTGAGTTCAGGAGTAGTCTGAGTTCAGGAGTAGTCTGAGTTCAGTAGTAGTCTGAGTTTAGGAGTAGCCTAGAGTTTAGGAGTAGCCTAGAGTTCATGAGTAGTCTAGAATTCAGGGGTAGTCTGAGTTCAGTAGTAGTCTGAGTTCAGGAGTAGTCTAGAGTTCAGGAGTAGTCTAGAATTGAGGAGTAGTCTAGAATTCAGGAGTAGTCTAGAGTTCAGGAGTAGTCTAGAGTTCATGAGTAGTCTGAGTTCAGGAGTAGTCTAGAGTTCAGGAGTAGTCTAGAATTGAGGAGTAGTCTAGAATTCAGGAGTAGTCTAGAGTTCAGGAGTAGTCTAGAATTCAGGAGTAGTCTGAGTTCAGGAGTAGTCTAGAGTTCATGAGTAGTCTAGAGTTCAGGAGTAGTCTAGAATTCAGGAGTAGTCTAGAGTTCAGGAGTAGTCTAGAGTTCAGGAGTAGTCTAGAGTTCAGGAGTAGTCTGAGTTCAGGAGTATTCTAGAGTTCAGGGGTAGTCTGAGTTCAGGAGTAGTCTAGAGTTCAGGAGTAGTCTAGAATTCAGGAGTAGTCTAGAATTCAGGAGTAGTCTAGAGTTCAGGAGTAGTCTAGAGTTCAGGAGTAGTCTGAGTTCAGGAGTAGTCTAGAGTTCAGGAGTAGTCTAGAATTCAGGAGTAGTCTAGAGTTCAGGAGTAGTCTAGAGTTCAGGAGTGGTCTAGAGTTCAGGAGTAGTCTAGAGTTCAGGAGTAGTCTAGAGTTCAGGAGTAGTCTAGAATTCAGGAGTAGTCTAGAGTTCAGGAGTAGTCTAGAGTTCAGGAGTAGTCTAGAGTTCAGGAGTAGTCTAGAGTTCAGGAGTAGTCTAGAGTTCAGGAGTAGTCTAGAGTTCAGAAGTAGTCTAGATTTCAGGAGTAGTCTAGAGTTCAGGAGTAGTCTAGAGTTCAGGAGTAGTCTAGAGTTCAGGAGTAGTCTAGAGTTCAGGAGTAGTCTAGAGTTCAGGAGTAGTCTGAGTTTAATTCTTAACTCTTCTCTTTCTTTCAGACTATTACTCCCTTTTTGGTACCGGTTGCCATGGTTGCGAGTTCCCCATAGAGGCAGGGGACAAGTTCTTGGAGGCTTTGGGCTTCACCTGGCATGACACCTGTTTTGTGTGTGTGGTACGTTAGACCTTGCAGTGTATGTGTGTTGCTGTGTGGCTCAGTTGGTCGAGCATGGTGTGAGTTTGATTCTCAGTGGGGCCACCCATACGAAAATGTATGCATGCACTACTGTAAATCGCTTTGGATAAAAAGTGCCTGCTAAATGGCATATAGTTATTATATGTATTTTCAAACTGGGTGGTTCGAGCCCTGAATGCTGATTGGCTGGCAGCCGTGGTATATCAGACCGTATACCACAGGTATGACAAAACATTTATTTGTACTGCTCTAATTACGTTGGTAACCCGTTTATAATAGCAATAAGGCTCCTCGGGAGTTTGTGGTATATGGCCAATATACCACGGCTAAGAGCTGAATCCAGTAACTCCGCATTGTGTTGTGCATAAGAACGGCCCTTAGCCGTGGTATATTGGCCATATACCACACCCCCTCTGGCCTTATTGCTTAATTATATGCACGTGTATCTGTGTCTGTATCTGTATCTGTGTCTATGTCTGTGTTCCAGATCTGCTGCACCACTCTGGAAGGTCAAGCCTTCTTCTCCAAAATGGACAAGCCTCTGTGCAGGAAACATGCACATAGTGTGGTGAAAATCTGAGCAAGGACAGGAGCAGATGACGAGAGGAGAGCTGGAGGAAGAAGGAGCAGATGGCGAGAGGAGAGCTGGAGGAAGAAGGAGCAGATGGCGAGAGGAGAGCTGGAGGAAGAAGGAGCAGATGGCGAGAGGAGAGCTGGAGGAAGCAGGCTTGGCTAGACGGGGAACTTATGTTATGACTGTTGATGGTATTTGGATTATCCCCAGAACTAAACACCTCAGTCAGGGAAAGTCCAGAAGATCAGAGGGATCTCCATGGATACATCCCAAACGGTACCCTATTCCCTAGGTAGTGCACTACTCTTGACCAGAGCATGGTTGTATCCATGGAGATCACTCTGATCTTCTGGACTTTATCTAACTGAGGTGTTTAGTTCTGGCGATGAGGTGTTGTTTCCTGCTATGTGTCAAGTATGATAGGGAATATGTAGTCATAATAATCATATGTTGGGTGCTTATATTCCTATTTCTATTGTCTATAAATCTATCCATGTATACTCACCCCCCCCCTTCATAGGAGTATTGTGCCATTCTACCATTCTTCTGTATGCTGTAATGAGCAAGATGCCTCTCGTAATGAGACTAGACTAAAACGATACGTTTGTTTTGTTTTGAACGGCCAGAATCAACGATGTGTATATTTGACATGTACATCTCAAAGAATACAGAGTTTTGAAAAGCGGTAGAGGGGATATCGTTAAAGCTAAACCATGCTCATGCCCATGGTGCATTCAACTGTTAGAATTGGTCCCAGTTGAAAAAATAAATACATGGAATTTTCCTCCCCCCCCAAAAAAACATCTGCTTTTAGATGTGGTGGTTTGACTGTTTGATATCATTTCTACCAACGTGATAGAATCTACATTCAACTTATTGTATTACCGTTTCCAAAAGCCAAGTTGTTGTTGTTGTAGGCTACCCATCATACTGTACATGAAGGGATTTGAGAAATAATGATTGTAAAAGAAGTATATTTTTGAAGGGCTGTTTGTAGCCTGAGTTCCAGTCTGTTTCTGCTATCATGCCAACTCCTTGTAACTCATTGTCATGTCATGTCTCCCTTGACAATATAATTGGCAAGAGCAAAAAAAAAACAGGCTAGCTGTTTCATTGCCCTCGGAAAATGGCTACACTGAGAGGATGAGAGAGAACTGAAGAGTGAGGGGACAAATCAAGACATTTATCTTAGTCTGTTTTTCCCTGAAGTCTCTTGCAGTGGAGGCTGCTGGGGGGGAGGACGGCTCATAATAATGTCTGGAACGGAGTGAATGGAATGGAATCAAACACATGGAAACCACGGAAACCACGTGTTTGATGTTGTTATTACCTTTCCACCTATTCCGCTCCAGCTATTACCACGAGCCCATCCTCATCCAATTAAAGTGCCACCAACCTCCTGTGGCCTCTTGGTATTAATCTAACTTCACTATCACTCCGTCTCAACATAATTAATAATTGAATCTTGTTGTTGTTGATATGGATGAACGGTACAGAGGACAAGGAGTAAACCAAGTCACATAAACCAAGTCATTCTATGGTGATTAAAAAAAACAAAGTTTATTTAGCTCTTGATTTATTATATATCTTCTATTTCACAGTTTGCTGTTATTAAAATGTCAGTCCAAAAGGTTATAGTTGACTATAGGTCTTGGTCCATACTGTAATTCTCACATCCTGAAATCCTGTCATTGGTAATGGAGTGTAACAACCCCCTTCTCTTTTGACCTCAGCGGTCTCAATTAGCATTGGATTGAACTGTATGGCCTGTCATATGGCATACGTCACTGTTACATGAATGACTTAGCACCGCACATCTTCTAACACTGGTTCTCACAGGGTTTAACGTTCACATCGAGTGGCCTGTGTCGTGGATACTGGCAGACACAACCTACTGTAGGCTACCGGAGTCGGCATGTGTTAAAACCCAAGCCGCTGCCTTTCTGCCTCGCCATCCGTACTTCATTTCCTGTCTGTTCTTCACTAGTCTATCTCAATCAAATTATTTAAAAAAATGAACTAAGGTAACTAAAAAATAAGGTAAATAACATTCTAATTAGGTTGTTACCCTTTTTGTGAAAATCACATGAGGAGGATTACTGGTCCTGTCTTTGCAAATCCTATTGGTTATCTTAACATATCAATTAAGACCATATATTTTAATTAGATTGATGTGAAAATATTCCTGTAAAAGCATATTTAAAGGTGCAATACGCACCTTTAAATATGCAATTCCTGGTTGCAAAAATGATAATAGTTCACCTATGTGACAAAACAAGGTATCATAGTGTAGCGAGTCATTGTACCATCTAAACTGCTGTGAAATATATTTTCTATCACCAAACAGAGTGTATTTTCTGCTGTTTGAAGCTGGTGTACAAAACTGAAAGTCAAAGAAGCAAAAAAAAAAAAAACATAAGAATGGTAAGCATAGAAATAGCGCACATAGAAAACATCCAACGCTTCTTAGACTTGTTTTCAATGAGAATGACAGATCTATAACTCACATGTCTTTGTGAATTTGGTTGGGTTGCCCCCCCAAAAAGGACATAATGCATCTTTAAAAGCATAGTGTAGTGGAATCATCTTCCTGTTCATTGTTTTAACAAGAGTCATGTAATCACCACCATGGCCTTCAATGGGTTGTATGTATGTCTTCTGAATAAAGAGAACCACATAATTCAATGCATAATGATGTAATCTAAATGAAAAAAATAAACCCCCCCCTGAAATTTGACTCAGTCATTTGTATTTTTCAATCTGAGATCCACATTTCATGACTGTTCCACTGGCACACATAGATGATATTGGTTACTTCAATGCCAAGGTAGCGTTGACCCCCAGCCGTTCCATATGTATTTGATCTATTTCAGAGCTACCACTCCTCATTCAACTTGTCAACCAATCAGCAAGGAGAATCAGGTGTGCTAGTTAAAGCTACAACAAAATTGTGAAACGTCTGGGGGTCCCCGAGTAGAGGTTTGAGAACCATTAACCATGCTTTCTTTAAAAGCTGTTTTCTTAACTGCAATTCTTCAAGACGTCGGTAGTTGGAGCGAAGGAACGGAGCATTTCTTAAGAAGTGTAACGCTTTTTTGAGAGGCAAGGTAGAGAGGTTGTTGACTCAAAAATGCGAACGTGAGACAACTGCAGAACGGAAAGACGGACGGTCGGGTCCTCTAGTGTTGAGAAGAGTATCATCTGTAGTGGATTCCCGAGGTGCTGACTACAAAAGTGTTCTATCATTCTGAGAGTAAGGTGAGAACAAAAAATGTGGTCTAGAAAGTTGAATTGCTTTGTGAGCTGGAGGCTTTTCAATTTCGAACAGTCGAATTGCTGCCTTCATCAGTCTGAAATGTACTGCGATAATCACAGGTAGAACATCAAAACATGTTTATTTAGTCACGGGAGTTGAGTCGTTGGCATTTTACACAATCAAGAAATGTAGCCTACCCTCCCAGTTTGAGACACTTTGTTGCTATAACACTTTTTGATGGCGTTTCAGATATCCAGTAGCTTACAATGACATCTCCAGAGCTCTATATATAATGCAACTAAAATGAGGCTTTTCACACAGCCTGGTCTCATAGACTAAACGTAATATTGTGAACGTAAATCCGGGTTATCAAATTAGTATGGCATGTTGCTTTTCACACAGCCTGGTCTCATAGACTAAACTTAACATTGTGAACGTAAAATTAGTATGGCATGTTGCAATTTGTATGGTTACAGAAGATTATACACTTAATAACTTTGGGATCGGTGTCCTGTCCATGGGACTGTTGCGCTAACGTAGGCTAATGCGATTAGGATGAGGTTGTAAGTAACAACAACATTTCCCAGGACATAGATATATCTGATATTGGCAGAAAGCTTACATTATTGTTAATCAAACTGCACTGTCCAATTTACAGTAGCTATTACAGTGAAATAATACCATGCTATTGTTTGAGGAGAGTGCAGTTTTGAACATAACGTTATTAATAAACAAATTAGGCACATTTGGGCAGTCTTGATACAACATTTTGAACAGAAATACAAATCAGTCTAAAATGGTACACATGCACTACTGCCATCTAGCGGACAAAATTTAAATTGCACCTAGGCAGGAATAATACATTATGGCCTTTATCTTGCATTTCAAAGATGTTGGTACAAAAAATACAAAATAACTGTTTTTTTCCTCCTTTGTATTATCCTGTACCTGATCTATTGTGTTATATTCTCCTACATTCCTTTCACATTTACACAAACCTCATAGTGTTTCCTTTCAAATGGTACCAAGAATATGCATATCCCTGCTTCAGGGCCTGAGCTACAGGCAGTTAGATTTGGGTATGTCATTTTAGGAGCAAATTGGGAAAAAAGGGTTGGATCCTTAATTAAAGGAAAATTCCAAACAAAAGCTATATTTTTGTAGTTGTTTCATTAATCCATTGTTGATAAAGTCCCCAAATGTTTTGCTTGTCAGAAACAATGTTTTCAACATATGATGCAAAAGGCATTATACAGGCGATTTTTCTGTATTTTAAAAGATACACATCTTAAACTTGATAGCTGACATGCAAAACATTTTTGGACTATATCAACAACGGACTAATCGTTTTTGGGTGAAATTGTCCTTTAAGGCTAACAAAAAGAGGGTGGTTGGTTGGGTGTATAACACGAGCATGTAGCAACCATAACCTTTTAGCGAACCCTAACCCTTTAACCTAACTCCTAACCTTAACCCCTAGCCTAGCCAAAGTTAGCCAGCTAGCTAACATTAGCGTTAGTCACCTAGCCATCTAGCTAACATTAGCGCTAGTCACCTAGCCATCTAGCTAACATTAGCGCTAGTCACCTAGCCATCTAGCTAACATTAGCCAAACAAATTGGATTTCGTAACATATCATATGTTGTGCAAGTTCGTAACATATTGTACATTTTGCAGATTCACAACATGTCAAACGTTTTGCAAATTCGTAGCATATCAGAAGGAATGGATGATGGACATCCAGAAATGAATATATACCGTAAGAAACGTAACGTATACTCAATTGTGTTGTTGGCTTTACATACAGAATAATACAAAATGATCTGAGACCAGGTTGCAGCACATCTCAGCTAGCACATTTGGTTCCTTGGAAGTTGTTGGAACATATGTGTTTGACAAGTAAAACATTACGTTTTTCAAACATTCTGAGAACAGAAGTGAACATTTTGCCTGTTCTGGGAATGTTTATTTTTATGTTGCAGGGAGGATCTGAGAACGTTTTACTCTGGTTCCTTGAAAGTTTTTCTGGGAGGTTTTATTAACGCTCTGAGAGAGGAAATTATTCGGTTATTGGAAGTTAATGAAATAACACTCTGAGAACATTCTCTAAATCTTGTGGAATTTTTATAGTTATTGAAAGTGTTGGTTTTTTTTCTATTCAATCTGTTGCGCTGAAGCGTAACAGGTTCCGTGATAGAAATTAAATGGTAATTTACGATTGAGCCGACGTATTATGTAGCGCGAATGCAGTCTGTTAAAGCTGGAACATTGCCTTTAAATTAAAATTATGCAGAATTTTCACGATATGGAATGAATAGAGCCCTAATAACAAAATGTAAAAGTTATTTGGAGGTTTTTGAATAGCTTATTGAAACATTCAGTGAATGTTTAATTATTTATTTTTTTAAATAACACTGCTAGCTTATTTTGGATAAGCACTTAAAGCACAGATAGGGCACATGGAAATTGATTTGTTTAGGCATTAATCATGCAAACACATTTATTTTCTATTGTGACACGGCATCGGTGAGAGATGAACCTATGATATTATTTTCTCTATCCATGGAATTCGTTCACTGCGCCATCAGGTTAGCGCTAGTATGCAATGTTTTTTAAAACACATACAAGCCTGTTCATTTTAGTCTAACAGACCCCATTTCAAAGGAAACAAGCACTCATTAAGATCAGGTGTGGCCAATTAGTGGGCACGGTTAACACACCTGAACACACTTAACAAAATTTTTGTTTTACGCTGAGAAAGGCAAGTATATGTTTTTAAATAACGTTATTAGAGCGTTTTCTGAACGTTACTAACACCGTTCAGAAGCATTACAACGCATGCCTTCAGGCCACATCAATGCGCACGCATAATCTTTGCGATTTTGTCAGCCAACCTGTCTATAGTGTAACGACCTTGGGTTTATTAGCACGGAAATGCTTTTTCGGCACAGTCGATGGGGCACCGGACCTCAGGCTCGAAGGTGGAGGGTTCGAGACCTGCTCCCTGCTGTTTCATTACAATATGTAACAGTATAGCTTCAGTCCCTCTCCTCGCCCCGAACCAGGGACCCTCTGCACACATCAACAGTCACCCTCGAAGCATCGTTACCCATCGCTCCACAAAAGCCGGTGCCCTTGCAGGGCAAGGGGAACCACTACTTCAAGGTCTCAGAGCGAGTGACGTCACCGATCGAAACGCTATTAGCGCGCACCACCGCTAACTAGCTAGCCATTTCACATCGGTTACATATACAGTATGTTTTTAGAATGTAATCTGAAAGTTACTAAAGTTTTCTTCATGTTCTGAGAACGGAATTAACAGCTTGTTTATATAATTATATATATTTTTTAGAACATTCCTAAAATATTGCCAAGAACTGATATAAAAAATAACCCTACCCGACTAAGGCAGCCCCCCCGCACCTCTCTGATTCAGAGGGGTTGGGTTAAATGTGGAAGACACATCTCAGTTGAAATCATTCTGACTAGGTATCCCCCTTTCCTACATTCTTAGAACATTGCTTAAGTCACACCATTTTTTAAAACGGTCCCAGAATATAGTAAAAATATAGCATTAAATACAACCACATGGGAACTCGTGTGGAATGTTCTGAGGAAGTACTGAAATTCCCACAGAAGAACATTGTTTCTTAAAGTTCTCTGAACAATTTGAGAACATGACTTTAAATATAATCATGAGGAAACCTGTAGGAAACATTATGAGGAAGTACTGAAATTCCCACAGAGAACCTTTTTCATTGATGTTTTTGGAACTATTTGACAACATTGCCAATGTCAAACCATTTGGAGAACGTTCCTAGAACATTACCAAAACATTACCAAAAATGTAATTAAATGTAACGATTAATGAACTTTTAGGAAACATCCTGTTAAAGTATTGAAATGCCAAGAAATTATATATTTTTTGGTTGTAAAATTCCTTTCTGGGAAGGTTCAAGGTCATATTCAAAATAACCATAGGACAACGATGCTCAAGGAAAGTGTCAACCTGGATGCTATAAGGCTGCATCTTAAATGGCACCATATTCCCTATTTATAGCACTACATTAAACCAGGGCCCCTAGGGTCGTTTTGACCAGGGCCCCTAGGGTCGTTTTGACCAGGCCCCCTAGGGTCGTTTTGACCAGGCCCCCTAGGGTCGTTTTGACCAGGGCCCCCTAGGGTCGTTTTGACCAGGGCCCCCTAGGGTCGTTTTGACCAGGGCCCCTAGGGTCGTTTTGACCAGGCCCCCTAGGGTCGTTTTGACCAGGCCCCCTAGGGTCGTTTTGACCAGGCCCCCTAGGGTCGTTTTGACCAGGCCCCCTAGGGTCGTTTTGACCAGGGCCCCTAGGGTCGTTTTGACCAGGGCCCCTAGGGTCGTTTTGACCAGGGCCCCTAGGGTCGTTTTGACCGGGCCCCTAGGGTCGTTTTGACCGGGCCCCTAGGGTCGTTTTGACCGGGCCCCCTAGGGTCGTTTTGACCGGGCCCCCTAGGGTCGTTTTGACCGGGCCCCCTAGGGTCGTTTTGACCGGGCCCCCTAGGGTCGTTTTGACCAGGCCCCCTAGGGTCGTTTTGACCAGGGCCCCTAGGGTCGTTTTGACCAGGGCCACTAGGGTCGTTTTGACCAGGCCCCCTAGGGTCGTTTTGACCAGGCCCTCTAGGGTCGTTTTGACAAGGGCCCCTAGGGTCGTTTTGACCAGGGACCCTAGGGTCGTATATGAGCTCTATTTTTGCCTGGTGTTAAGGTGACGCTAGTGTCAAATGCATGTTAGTTTGAAATTTCGTCATTTAAACTGGGGCACTGGCATTTTCCAGCCCTAACGCCAGGTTCGGCAATTGACCCGTCTTATCTCAGCTCAGATGGGTGGGGTGAAAATATTTGAGGTATGTCCTTAACATGATCCAAAGTGGTAATTTCAGGCCAGCGCTGATAGGGATATTTAAAACCAACCAAAAGCTGGTTTTAGCGGTAACACAGTTCGTTATGACATTAACTCTGACTGCAGAAACGCAGTCTATCCAGCCGTGACGCATTGTGCCCATATGGACATGGAACAAGAGTAGCCTAATGTGCTTTTGGTGCCTGTGTGCTTCGTATTTAGAAACATAAAAAATGAATGCTTTTTCCCCCATTTTATTTGACTAAAAACCAAGCATAGTCTCCCCCTCCTCTCAATGAAACATTTTTCTTTGTCTGTCCAATGCAATTGCAAGTAGTCAAGACTGTTGAAAAAAAAAGGTTTGGCTCCTGAGACTGCATGGAAAAAAAAATCTTAATCACCAAAATTGTACTAAAACATCAAGTTTGAGAGGAGTAAAACAGTGAGATGACATTCCTTTTTTTTATCTCTGCATTGTAGGCAAACCCACATTATTTTAGCCATGCTGGTCCTGTTCTGGATGTGCATAACCCCCCCCCCCCTCCATCATGTAGGTTACGTGTCCATGCCCATCATGTAGGTTACGTGTCCATGCCCATCATGTAGGTTACGTGTCCATGCCCATCATGTAGGTTACGTGTCCATGCCCATCATGTAGGTTACGTGTCCATGCCCATCGTGTAGGTTACGTGTCCATGCCCATCGTGTAGGTTACGTGTCCATGCCCATCATGTAGGTTACGTGTCCATGCCCATCATGTAGGTTACGTGTCCATGCCCATCATGTAGGTTACGTGTCCATGCCCATCATGTAGGTTACGTGTCCATGCCCATCATGAAACCTGTAAAAGGGCTTGTTTCAAAACCCAAGCCCTCCCTTAGGTCTACTGTAACCAATTCTGGTTCAACAGCAATGAATGTCTTTGTTTTTATTTTGGCAGTTTTATGATATCATTACATTTGACATGTATTTATTGTCGTTGTTAAAACCCCCCCTTCCCCCCAAAAAATGTGCTTGTATTTCATAGAATTTTATTGCAACCAAACTTATTAAAACGATTCACATTTCTGGTTTCATGGTGACAACGTCCGTGGTGCGCTCGCGATGCAATTTGAGAGATGTGTGAATGTGATCGTATCTGTAAGATGGTTCTGATTATGTTCATTAAACCTAGGCCTATTTGGGAGCAGTACAACGGTGAGAGGACATTCTCTCTTTTTAGTTAATATAGGATCTTTGTCCAGTAACTGTGAAAAGTTTGGGATGTGGGTTAAACCCTCCGTCGTCTACACTGTTTTAATAGGATATGCCCACGGGGAGAAATGATGGTGTGACAGCCTATTGAAAACAAGGTTTTTATTTTGATTGTAATTATTCGTTCTGTTTTCATCAATAAATAATGTCATCTTACATCATGTAATTTACAGTAGGCCTAGCCCCTATACCAGTGTGAATGCTATTGAATACATACAAGAACATAGAACAATGTGGACTGCAGATGGGTTCAAGTTAAACCTACTTAGCAAAGATAGGTCTCCATTTTGTTATTTCATGTCTGTAAGCCATTGAACTAACTATAACGGACTGACATTGGAGTTGGAGTTGATGCCAACGCAATACATAAAAGACCCTCAATACACAACTTGAAGCAATTGCATATTTCGCCATGAAGCACGTTCTGATTGGCCAGTGAGAGGCCAAGCCTCGACACACCACACGTTCTGATTGGCCAGTGAGAGGCCAAGCCTCGACACACCACACGTTCTGATTGGCCAGTGAGAGGCCAAGCCTCGACACACCACACGTTCTGATTGGCCAGTGAGAGGCCAAGCCTCGACACACCACACGTTCTGATTGGCCAGTGAGAGGCCAAGCCTCGACACACCACACGTTCTGATTGGCCAGTGAGAGGCCAAGCCTCGACACACCACACATTCTGATTGGCCAGTGAGAGGCCAAGCCTCGACACACCACACATTCTGATTGGCCAGTGAGAGGCCAAGCCTCGACACACCACACAACTCAAAATCACGCCCCTTTTGACCTAAACACTAACAAGTGTGCCGATTTAATTGTGATAGTGAAAATAGAAACAATATTTCTGTCACACCCCTGAACCTATAGGACAACCGCCTGCTCTTAGATTGACCATCGTTAGGTTTGACATACGGTGGCCTGATTTGGGACTTTGCCATAATAGCCTCTATCATTGCACTACTATGTTTAGGAACCGTGGGGTCGGGGAGATGTGGATAGACACAACAGCAGTGCTTGGCTCCCTTTGTGTAACACATTCACTATGCAGTTAGTTTAGCGAGATAAAAACAGGGTGAGCTATACACACTGTTATATACACAACTGCTGATGAGGAATGAGATCCCGTTCCCTGATTGCCTCGTATAGCATCTCCATGTAACAAATGGTGCGTAAAAAGACTCTCATTAACTTGAATCAAGATGGGACTAAAGCCTCTCCATCATGATGAATACAGTGGCAGCAAGTCTATCATACGTAGCCTTGTAACAGCCTTGGCTTGGAGCTGATGTCCTGTCTGTGTAGTGTGAGGCAGCTTGATGTACCAGTACACCCCCTGGACAGGGCTCTAGTCTATCGTACAGCACTGGATATTCCATGCCTCTGAGTCAAGGCTGGAAGTAATAGTGCCTAATACACTGAAGAAAGGAGAGAAAAGAACTCAAACCAAATGAAGCCCCTTACTGTATAGTCGCCCCCCCCCCCCCCCCCCCTCCCCTCTCTCTGAGTCTATAACCAGGCCCAGCTGTCTGTCAGTGTGGATTATGACAAGCGTATGTCTGAGGAGTGTTTGACCATATGGCAATATGTGTCCAATTCTTACCTCTTCTCTCTGCGTGAGCTCTATCGCCTTGGGACCAAGCAGGAAAACAGTCAGCAAATATGAACAAGGGAAGTATATGAGCAGATGTGTGTGTCAGAAATGAGACACTGTGGCATTGTGAGGGTAGTTGTCTACTATTTAGCTAAGGCGTCTTAGATGAAAGCCAGCTTAATTGGGGAAAACCATTATGGATCCACAAATCAGTTCACTGTTTCAATTGACTGTGTCATTTGGTTTATGAAATGGGAATTGTCCAAAACCCTGAACAGTTCCATGCTGTGTCTGTGGTGTGCCACTATGGATCCCCTGACATCATCTGATGTCTCAGGAGGCTTTTGTGTGAGTGCTGAATTCGGTTCACATTTTGGTATGGAAGGAAAGCCAAAAGCCAAGAATAGCAGGTTTATTGAAGGAAATCTGAACTACTATCCTTCTGTTTAAATGACAAAGCAGCAGGCAGGAACACACACCCATCTAGGCTGTCCGTGTGATTTGTACCTGTTTGACTATGGTGTGACTTCAAAAGAGCTCTGTTGCCACAGGGCGAGGTGTAAACGAATGGCCTTTTGACTGTAATTAACTGAGTTCCTGGATTCTACCAGACAATCAAATAGCTGTTCATCAACCTGAGAATCAGATAAGGGACATGATCAAGTTCTTAATAAGTTCATGTCCTACTTTGTCATTTTGAAAGAAGAACACTTTTTAAATATTCCTTTCAAGACTACACAATAATTACAACGTTACTGTAACAAAATCTAACATTCCACCCCATGTGGCTTATGGTTTATCTCCATAGAGTTGTGAGTTGTATTAGTCCAGGATACACATGGTAGACACACCGTCCAACTAAGTGCTTCTTTACAGGTTCCTTCTCGACAACGCATCAGCAATAAGACATAATAAAAGAGAAGAATACCAACATGAAGTCAAATGGCTCATTAGAATATAATGAACATTTCAGCACAAGTATAATACAAGAAGACATATATCATTTTTAGAGAGAAAGGATCTTTTAAAGATCTACCCGAACCAGCCATGTAAACATCTTTCAGCACATTCGGGGTCATCAATAGTTCTAAGAATCTTTGATGGGGGTGGGGCCACAAAATTTGAATTCATCATGGGGGGGCAGATTTGGCAATTAAAAAATCTATTTCATGCATTTCTACTCATTTGCCATGGGGCAGAGAGAAAGATGTGCGGTTTTAAAGCCAATAACCTGCAATTCTACTAATTTGCCATAGGGTGGTGGATAGAGGTGTTTGGAGTTTTTAATATATCTGACTGAGAGTGACTAACAAAATCAATGGGGGCCCCCCGGTCTGTAATTCAACCATGATTACTATACGTTAAGATAGCTGGCCACTAGATTCATTTACAATGTTAATGTTAGCTGACATGAGTGACTGACATAACAAGAGAAACTGCTGATGCACAACCACATTTCAAACGTTGTGTATTCTAACTCTAAATTGAGACCCCTACTCTGTTTCAAAAATGTTGTGTCCGCAGGCCTGGTAAAGGGCCACCAGTTGCCCATCTCAGGTGTAACACCTGCTGAGTATTTGGCTCTGTGCATCTCAAATGGCAACCTATTTCCAATATAGTGCGCTACTTTTAACGAGAGGCTTATGTTACACCCATCTCTGTTGGTCCACCTGCTGATGTTTCACCCATCTCTGTTGGTCCACCCGCTGACGTTTCACCCATCTCTGTTGGTCCACCTGCTGATGTTTCACCCATCTCTGTTGGTCCACCCGCTGATGTTTCACCCATCTCTGTTGGTCCACCCGCTGATGTTACACCCGTCTCTGTTGATCCACCTGCTGATGTTTCACCCGTCTCTGTTGATCCACCCGCTGATGTTTCACCCATCGCAGTTGATCCACCCTCTTCTTTTGCCACGCCCACTTTCAGACATTTTCCGCGTTCACGTGCTAGTCGGGACTAGGAAACTCTGAAATTTCCGAGTTGCTAACTGATTGTAGTTATACACCTTCCGCGTTCAATGAATCAGCATGTTGGACATTTCAGAGTTTCCTAGTTTTGACTAGCATGTGAACGTGGCAACTCCAAGTATGCAGTTACCCATACTTGGACCCTGCAGCCAAACTTCCTTCTCTGTAACGACAGGAAGTAAGCCCAGCCAATAGGGGAAGAAATTCTGAGCTCTCTTTAATGAGTAAACTTTGGGGTGGTTCAGCAGGGCACAATGTTGTGGAACTTTCTGATTTTATAAATCTGTTATGTAAAAGAAACATGCCTCCCTAACATGTAGAATAAGGAATCATGTCGGCGTCATTAATTACATTTCTATCTGCAATGTTCCACAGCGTTTTCCTACTGAACGTGGCCCTGCAAGGCTAGCACGTTCGGCGACGCGGTTGATGCAGGAGTCTAGCGAGCTACATGTCTCTGGCTACAGTAGAGAGTAGAAGAACTTGTCTGTTCTGCAGAATGCAGTCTGGCTGTTTGATGTCTGAAGCTTGATATTCCCGACAACAAAGATGGGTTTTAAAGCCAATAATTTATCTGGATCTACACATGGTAAATATTCTAGATCTAATTTCCACAGGCGGCTAATCAAAGATAACCCGATTAGCATACATTATCCGGGATATGGAGAAGCTGAGGGGAAAAAGGGACTGACTGTCACATCGTGTGTGATCCACAGATGGCTTTCATTTTGTCGCACTTACCGTTTTTTCTTTGGCACTGTAACGAGGATGAGTTGGACTCTTGACACCTCTTGATTTTTTCCCCCTCTAGCGCTTTATCTCTGTACACACACTGGGTAGAATTCCTCAGGGGAGACAACATAGAATTCCAAGTTGATGGAGAATTAAACTGAAGTAGAACAATACAACACACTGCCTTTGTGTCTATAATACACTGCTCAAAAAATAAAGGGAACACTTAAACAACACAATGTAACTCCAAGTCAATCACACTTCTGTGAAATCAAACTGTCCACTTAGGAAGCAACACTGATTGACAATACATTTCACATGCTGTTGTGCAAATGGAATAGACAACAGGTGGAAATTATAGGCAATTAGCAAGACACCCCCAATAAAGGACTGGTTCTGCAGGTGGGGACCACAGACCACTTCTCAGTTCCTATGCTTCCTGGCTGATGTTTTGGTCACTTTTGAATGCTGGCGGTGCTTTCACTCTAGTGGTAGCATGAGACGGAGTCTACAACCCACACAAGTGGCTCAGATAGTGCAGCTCATCCAGGATGGCATATCAATGCGAGCTGTGGCAAGAAGGTTTGCTGTGTCTGTCAGCGTAGTGTCCAGAGCATGGAGGCCCTACCAGGAGACAGGCCAGTACACCAGGAGACGTGGAGGAGGCCGTAGGAGGGCAACAACCCAGCAGCAGGACCGCTACCTCCGCCTTTGTGCAAGGAGGAGCACTGCCAGAGCCCTGCAAAATGACCTCCAGCAGGTCACAAATGTGCATGTGTCTGCTCAAACGGTCAGAAACAGACTCCATGAGGGTGGTATGAGGGCCCGACGTCCACAGGTGGGAGTTGTGCTTACAGCCCAACACCGTGCAGGACGTTTGGCATTTGCCAGAGAACACCAAGCTTGGCAAATTCACAGATGAAAGCAGGTTCACACTGAGCACATGTGACAGACGTGACAGAGTCTGGAGACGCCGTGGAGAACGTTCTGCTGTCTGCAACATCCTCCAGCATGACCGGTTTGGCGGTGGGTCAGTCATGGAGTGGGGTGGCATTTCTTTGGGGGGCCGCACAGCCCTCCATGTGCTTGCCAGAGGTAGCCTGACTGCAATTAGGTACCGAGATGAGATCCTCAGACCCCTTGTGAGACCATATGCTGGTGCGGTTGGCCCTGGGTTCCTCCTAATGCAAGACAATGTGGCTGGAGTGTGTCAGCAGTTCCTGCAAGAGGAAGGCATTGATGCTATGGACTGGCCCGCCCGTTCCCCAGACCTGAATCCAATTGAGCACATCTGGGACATCATGTCTCGCTCCATCCACCAACGCCACGTTGCACCACAGACTGTCCAGGAGTTGGCGGATGCTTTAGTCCAGGTCTGGGAGGAGATCCCTCAGGAGACCATCCGCCACCTCATCAGGAGCATGCCCAGGCGTTGTAGGGAGGTCATACAGGCACGTGGAGGCCACACACACTACTGAGCCTCATTTTGACTTGTTTTAAGGACATTACATCAAAGTTGGATCAGCTTGTAGTGTGGTTTTCCACTTTAATTTTGAGTGTGACTCCAAATCCAGACCACCATGGGTTGATACATTTGATTTCCATTGATAATTTTTGTGTGATTTTGTTGTCAGCACATTCAACTACGTAAAGATTACGTAAAGTATTTAATAAGAATATTTCATTCATTCAGATCTAGGATGTGTTATTTTAGTGTTCCCTTTATTTTTTTGAGCAGTGTATATAATGTACAGTACCAGTCAAAAGTTTGGACACACCTACTCATTCAAGGGTTTTTCTTTGTTTCTACTATTTTCTACATTGTAAAATAATAGAAGACATTTAACGTTCTGAAATCATGTAGTAACCAGAAAAGTGTGTGTATATAATATATACAGTTGAAGTCGGAAGTTTACATACCTTAGCCAAATACATTAAATAAAGTTTTTCACAATTCCTGACATTTAATCCTAGTAAAAATTCCCCGTTTTAGGTCAGTTAGGATCACACTTTTATTTTTAGAATGTGAAATGTCAGAATAATAGTAGAGTGATTTATTTCAGCTTTTATTTCTTTCATCACATTCCCAGTGGGTCAGGAGTTTACCTGCACTCAATTAGTATTTGGTAGCATTGCCTTTACATTTTTTAACTTGGGTCAAATGTTTTGGGTAGCTTTCCACAAGCTTCACACAATAAGTTGGGTGAATTTTGGCCCATTCCTCCTGACAGAGCGGGTGTAACTGAGTCAGGTTTGCAGGCCTCCTTGCTTGCACATGCTTTTTCAGTTCTGCCCACACATTTTCTATAGGATTGAGGTCAGGGCTTTGTGATGGCCAGTCCAATACCTTGACTTTGTTGTCCTTAAGCCATTTTGCCACAACTTTGGAAGTATGCTTGGGGTCATTGTCCGTTTGCGACCAAGCTTTAACTTCCTGACTGATGTCTTGATGTTGCTTCAATACATCCACATAATTTACCTTCCTCATGAAGCCATCTATTTTTTGAAGGGCCACCAGTCCCTCCTGCAGCAGAGCACCCCCACAACATGATGCTGCCACCCCCGTGCTTCAAGGCTGGGTTGGTGTTCTTTGGCTTGCAAGCCTCCCCCTTTTTCCTCCAAACATGACAATGGTCATTATGGCCGAACAGTTCTATTTTTGTTTCATCAGACCAGAGGGCATTTCTCCAAAAACTACGATCTTTGTTCCCATGTGCAGTTGCAAACTATCAGAAGCCATGACATCATTTTCTGGAATTTTCCAAGCTGTTTAAAGGCACAGTCAACTTATTGTATGTAAACTTCTGACCCACTGGAATTGTGATACAGTGAATTATAAGTGGAATAATCTGTCTGTAAACAATTGTTGGAAAAATTACTTGTGTCAAGCACAAAACAGATGTCCTAACCAACTTTCCAAAACTATAGTTTGTTAACAAGAAATTGTGGTTGAAAAATGAGTTTTAATGACTCCAACCTAAGTGTATGTTCATTTCCCGACTACAACTGCATACATACATGTATGCATACATACATGAGATTCTTCAAAGTAGCCACCCTTTGCCTTGATGACAGCTTTGCACACTCTTGGCATTCTCTCAACCAACTTCATGAGGGAGTTACCTGGAATGCATTTCAATTAACAGGTATGCCTTGTTAAAAGTTCATTTGTGGAATTTCTTTCCTTAATGCGTTTGAGCCAGTCAGTTGTTGTGACAAGGTAAGGGAGGTATACAGAAGATAGCCCTATTTGTTAAAAGATCAAGTCTATTATGGCAAGACAGCTCAAATAAGCAAAGAGAAACAACAGTCCATTACTTTAAGACATGAGGGTCAGTCAATACAAGAACTTTGAAAGTGTCTTCAAATGCAAATCACAACAACCATCAAGTGCTATGATGAAACCGGCTCTCATGAGGAGCGCCACAGGAAAGGAAGACCCAGAGATACCTCTGCTGCAGAGGATAAGTCCATTAGAGTTCCCAGCCTCCCAAATTTCAGCCAAAATAATTACTTCACAGAGTTCAAGCAACAGACACATCTCAACATCAACTGTTCAGAGGAGACTGCATGAATCAGTACCTTCATGGTCGAATTGCTGCAAAGAAACCACTACTAAAGGACACCAATAAGAAGAAGAGACTTGCTTGGGCCAAGAAACACGAGCAATGGACATTAGACCGTTAGTAATCTGTCCTTTGGTCTGATTAGTTCTTTGGTTGAGATATTTGGGGATATTTGGTTCCAACCGCTGTGTCTTTGTGAGATGCAGTGTAGGTGAACAGATGATCTCTGCATGTGTGGTTCTCACCGTGATGCACGGAGGAGGTCTAATGGTGCTTTGTTGTTGACAATGACAGTGATTTATTTACAATGCAAGGCACACTTAACCAGCATGGCAACCACAGTAGTCTGCAGTGATACCATCCCATCTGGTTTGACTTAGTGGGATTGTCGTTTGTTTTTCAACAGGACAATGACCCAATACACCTCCAGGCTGTGTAAGGTCTATTTGAACGAAAAGGAGAGTGATGGAGTGCTGTATCAGAGCCTTGCCTCCACAATCACCTGACCTCAGCCCAATTGAGATGGTTTGGGATGAGTCATACCGCAGAGTGACGGAAAAGCAACCAACAAGTGCTCAGCATATGTGGGAACTCCTTCAAGACTGTTGGAAAAACATTCCAGGTGAAGCTGGTTGAGAGAATGTCAAGAGTGTGCAAAGCTGTCATTAAGGCAAAGGGTGGCTACTTTGAAGAATATAAAATATATTAAACAATTTTTGGGTTACTACATGATTCCATATGTGTTATTTCATAGTTTTGATGTCTTCACTATTATTCTACAATGTAGAAAATAGTAAAAATAAAGAAAAATCCTTCAATAAGTAGGCGTGTCCAAACGTTTGACTGGTGCTGTATATGTATGAAAGGTTACAAAGGAGTCTGGCAGCCTGAAGTTTGATCTTGACTTCTTTTCTGCTCCTTGTCTCTTGGGTTATCACAAATCTGCCGAAGATGGTCAAGATGCTAGTGAAGGAGTAGATGTGCTCACATCATTTTTTAAAACATGAATGGAAATGCTGTTGAGGGATTTACAGTATGTGCAGAAAGCTATCGGTTCTCGTGTTATAGTCAACGTACGCTTACGTGGAAACATCTTTTGATGTTCGATTGGAATGGCTTTGGTTTTGGGATAATATTTGACAATGTCCTTTACTGTACTATAAGCCCATGTGAGACCTAACTATATGAGTGTGACATTAGGTCACCACTGGTAAGCCTTGTCTGAGCCAGTTCTAGCACTGGAGTTTCAGGTCTAGCGCTGTAACAGTTTAGTCTTCTCTCTGCTCCTTTGAAAAACGTTTTTTTTCTCTGAGGAATTCTATTTTCATTCAAATATCCCTTCTTTTGCTCCTCAACTGCACATGAATCTTAACTATTTTAGCACTGTGTTAGCAAATAGAGGATGATATTATCTACACCTGATAGCTCCGGTTAGATAGTTATCTAGCAGGAAATTGGGCAATTTGGGCCCAGCTGCTGGAGGTGAGTGATGAGGTGGGACTGACCGAGTGAGGTGGGCCCACAGCGGGTTGAGCCCAGGGGGAGAAGGGAATGCAGGGAGCTCCTGCCAGTTCCTCTAGTCTGGTCCCACACACCGATTTAACTGATTCTGTGTGTCTCAGCGGTTCAGATGGGACTAACACCAGGGATGACTTTTAACCTACTTACCACACATGATTCAGTCCTGGGCGGAGTGGGCGCCCATCTGTAACTTTTCTGAGTTCCCTCTCTTGTTCACACTAGTTCCAGGTTTTCATCTCTTCTCTCTCTGCTCTCACATATGATTATCCTCTTCTCACTCACACACACTGTGATCAGCTATGTAAAGGTCCTCTAGCACGGTCAGCCCACAGGACTAGCTCCTCTCGGTCAGTCAGCCCACAGGACTAGCTCCTCTCGGTCAGTCAGCCCACAGGGCTAGCTCCTCTAGCACGGTCAGCCCACAGGACTAGCTCCTCTCGGTCAGTCAGCCCACAGGGCTAGCTCCTCTAGCACGGTCAGCCCACAGGACTAGCTCCTCTCGGTCGGTCAGCCCACAGGACTAGCTCCTCTCGGTCGGTCAGCCCACAGGACTAGCTCCTCTCGGTCGGTCTGCCCACAGGACTAGCTCCTCTCGGTCGGTCTGCCCACAGGACTAGCTCCTCTCGGTCAGTCAGCCAACAGGACTAGCTCCTCTCGGTCAGTCAGCCAACAGGACTAGCTCCTCTCGGTCAGTCAGCCAACAGGACTAGCTCCTCTCGGTCAGTCAGCCAACAGGACTAGCTCCTCTCGGTCAGTCAGCCAACAGGACTAGCTCCTCTCGGTCAGTCAGCCAACAGGACTAGCTCCTCTCGGTCAGTCAGCCAACAGGACTAGCTCCTCTCGGTCGGTCAGCCCACAGGACTAGCTCCTCTCGGTCGGTCAGCCCACAGGACGGTCGGTCAGCCCACAGGACTAGCTCCTCTGTCAGTCAGCCCACTGGACTAGTTCCTCTCGGTCAGTCAGCCCACAGGACCAGCTCCTCTCGGGCGGTCAGCCCACAGGACTAGCTCCTCTTGGTTGGTCAGCCCACAGGATGGTCGGTCAGCCCACAGGACTAGCTCCTCTCGGTCAGTCAGCCAACAGGACTAGCTCCTCTCGGTCAGTCAGCCCACAGGACTAGCTCCTCTCGGTCGGTCTGCCCACCATCACTAGGTGCCCCCCCCAAATGACACCCTATTTCCTACATAGTGCACTACTTTTGACCACAGGCCTATGGGCAAATAGGGTGCCATTTGGGACAGCCTAGATCATCTACAGTATGTGGTTAGGAGAGGCCCATGATGCCTCACCAAGGTAATCGCTAAAAGATGAATCACTGAAAGATCATCACTGAGGCCAAAATTCCTTTAGGAAGAGGAGCGATAGCCGGTCATCTTGTTCCACTTTAGAATAATTTCACCCTTTTCGTACCTCACTGACACTTGACTCTTTTGTCTTGGGTACCATTTCTTCCTTGATAATGTCACAACTATTAATCTCCCACAATTTGCCCAAATGTGCTTCAGTCTCAGTGGTTAAGGAGGGAGAGAGAAAAGAGGGAGAGAGGATAAATTATTTCAAGCTGTTGCCCTGGTGAGTGATTTGCCCGGAAGGGCTTTAGCATACTGAGAGATGGAAAGCATTGGCTTCCTGTTATTAGAGGAATACATGGGGAATGAGAGAGAGAAAGAGCTGGAGAGAGAGGAAGGAGAGCTTGAGAGAGAGAGGAAGAGATAGAGAGGAATGAGAGGGAGAGGAAGGAGAGCTTGAGAGAGGAAGCAATATGGAGAGAGTAATGGGGAGAGAGGGGCAAACGTTAAGCAGATGGTATTGATGATGAATGAATACTTCTCCCTGACATGGAGGAATGCCATTTGCAGTTCAAAGTTTGCGGTGTTCATGAAAAGTTCCCAACACCTTTTCATAGAAGGTTCATGTTGAGACTAGGCTCCTCCTCTTAGGCAGGCAGCTCTCCCTTTGGCCCCCATTCAGTCCCAGGGGCAGAGCTCTGCTACTACAGCCCTGCAGGCAGGTGAGGAGTGCTGCAGGAGAGGAATGACAAATGGGCTCCCCCGTCTTCGCTCATGAGTTGTGCAGATGTGTGTGTGTGTGTGTGTGTGAGAGAAAGAGAGAGGAACTGTGTGTGTAAGAGCTTGACGTGTGACCGCCTGTGTGTGTTGGGTTTTCAAGCTACGCAGGCAACACCACCCGTTGTTAATAATCAAACTGCCCTTTTCTCTCTCTCCCTCTCTCCCTACGCACTTCTCTCCATCTCTCCTCTCTCTCCCTCTTCTCTCTCGCCCCCTCTCCCTCTTCTCTCTCGCCCTCTCTCCCTCTTCTCTCTCGCCCTCTCTCCCTACGCTCCCTCCTCCCTCTTCTCTCCTCCCTCTTCTCTCCTCCCTCTTCTCTCCACACTCTTCTCTCTCCGCACTCTTCTCCCACCCTTCACTCGTTCTCCCTCCGCTCTCTCTCTCTTCCTCCGCGCTCTCCCTCCGCGCGCTCTCCCTCCGCTCGCTCTCCTCTCTCTTCTCTACTCGCTCCGATTTTCCCTCCGCTCTCTCTCCCTCCTCGCTCTCTCCCTCCGCTCTCTCTCCCTCCGCTCTCTCTCCCTCCTCGCTCTCTCCCTCCGCTCTCTCTCCCTCCGCTCTCTTTCTGCTCTCTCTCTCCCCTCTCTTCTTGCTCTCTCCTTCCGCTCTCTCTCCCTCCACTCTCCTCTTCTTCCGCTCTCTCGCCGCTCTCTCGCCGCTCTCTCCCCTCTCTTCTTGCTCTCTCCCTTCGCTCTCTCTCCCTCCACTCTCCTCTTCTTCCGCTCTCTCTCCGCTCTCTCTCTCCGCTCTCTCGCCGCTCTCTCCTCTCTCTTCTTGCTCTCTCGCCGCTCTCTCCTCTCTCTTCTTTCTCCGCTTTTTCTCGACTCTCTCTGCTTTTCTCTCTGCTCTCTTCTCTCTCCGCTCTCTCTTCTCTCCACTCTCCACTCTCTCCTCTCTCTCTGCTCTCTTCTCTCACCGCTCTCTTCTCTCTGCTCTCCTCTCTCTCTCTCTCTGCTCTCCTCTCGTCTCTCTCTCCCTCCGCTCTCCTCTCTTCTCTCTCCGCTCTCCTCTCTTCTCTCTCCGCTCTCCTCTCTTCTCTCTCTCCGCTCTCCTCTCTTCTCTCTCTCTCTGCTCTCCTCTCTTCTCTCTCTCTCCGCTCTCCTCTCTTCTCTCTCTCTCCGCTCTCCTCTCTTCTCTCTCTCCGCTCTCATCTCTTCTCTCTCTCTCTGCTCTCCTCTCTTCTCTCTCTCTCTTCTCTCTCTCTCTCTCTCTCTCGCTCACTCTTCTCTCTCTCTCGCTCACTCTTCTCTCTCTCTCTCGCTCACTCTTCTCTCTCTCTCTCGCTCACTCTTCTCTCTCTCTCTCGCTCACTCTTCTCTCTCTCTCTCTCTCTCTCTCACTCTCTCCCCTCTCTCTCTCTCTCACTCACTCTCTTCTCTCGCTCACTCTCTCCCCTCTCTCTCTCTCTCACTCTCTCCCCTCTCTCTCTCTCTCACTCACTCTCTTCTCTCGCTCACTCTCTCCCCTCTCTCTCTCTCTCTCTCTCTCTCGCTCACTCTCTCCCCTCTCTCTCTCTCTCTCTCTCTCTCTCGCTCACTCTCTTCTCTCTCTCGCTCACTCTCTTCTCTCTCTCGCTCACTCTCTTCTCTCTCTCGCTCACTCTCTTCTCTCTCTCGCTCACTCTCTTCTCTCTCGCTCACTCTCTTCTCTCTCGCTCACTCTCTTCTCTCTCGCTCACTCTCTTCTCTCTCACTCACTCTCTTCTCTCTCTCTCTCTCTCTCGCTCACTCTCTTCTCTCTCTCTCTCGCTCACTCTCTTCTCTCTCTCCTCTCTCTCTCGCTCACTCTCCTCTCTCTCTCTCTCTCTCTCTCTCTCTCTCGCTCACTCTCTCTCTTCTCTCTCTCGCTCACTCTCTCTCTTCTCTCTCTCTTCTCGCTCGCTTTCTCTCGCTTGCTCTCTTCTCGCTCACGCTCGCTCTCTCTTCTCGCTCACGCTCGCTCTCTCTTCTCGCTCGCTCTCTCTGCTCGCTCGCTCTCTCTTCTCGCTCGCTCTCGCTCTTCTCGCTCGCTCTTGCTCTTCTCGCTCGCTCTCGCTCTCTTCTTTCTCCGCTCTCTTATCTCTCCTCTCGCTCCGCTCTCCTCTCGCTCCGCTCTCCTCTTGCTCCGCTCTCCTCTTGCTCCACTCTCGTCTCGCTCTCTTCCCTCTCTCTCCGCTCTCTCCTCTCTCTCTCTCTCCGCTCTCTCTCCGCTCTCTCTCTCCTCGCTCTCTCGCTCCGCTCTCTCGCTCCGCTCTTCTCGCTCCGCTCTTCTCGCTCCGCTCTCTCTCCGCTCTCTTCTCTGCTCTCTCTCCTCGCTCTCTTCTCTGCTCTCTCTCCTCGCTCTCTTTCCGCTCTCTTTCCGCTCTCTCTCCGCTCTCTTCTCCGCTCTCTCTCATCTCTCTCTCCGCTCTCTTCTCCGCTCTCTTCTCCGCTCTCTTCTCTGCTCTCTTCTCCGCTCTCTAGCTCCGCTCTCTAGCTCCGCTCTCTCGCTCCGCTCTTCTCGCTCCGCTCTCTCTCTCCGCTCTCTCTCTCTCCTCGCTCTCTTCTCTGCTCTCTCTCCTCGCTCTCTTTCCGCTCTCTCTCCGCTCTCTTCTCCGCTCTCTTCTCCGCTCTCTCTCATCTCTCTTTCCGCTCTCTTCTCCGCTCTCTTCTCCGCTCTCTAGCTCCGCTCTTCTCGCTCCGCTCTCTTCTTGCTCTCTCCTCGCTCTCTCCTCGCTCTCTTCACGCTCTCTTCTCTCTCTCCGCTCTCTCTCCTCGCTCTCTTCTCCGCTCTCTCTCTCCTCGCTCTCTTCTCCGCTCTCTTCACTCTCTCTCTCTCTCCATGCTCTCTTCTTTCTCTCCGCTCTCTTCTCGCTCCACTCTCTTCTCTCTCTCTCCTCACTCTCTTCGCTCTCCCCGCTCTCACTCTCCCCGCTCCCTCTCTCTCCCCGCTCTTCTCTCCTCTTCCTTCCTCCTTTCTTTCACTTACTCACTCGACTGCCATCTCTCTCCCCAGGGCTCCCCATGCGCTTTACTTCTGGCAGATGGGATGAAAGATGAATCAACATTCCTATTTTGAACAGTAAGTCTGATTGATCAGCAATACAGTATATTCAGGATCCTTTTCACATAGCAACTGAACTCTCCCTAATTGAGAGAACCTCAAAGTTCTAATGAGCCAATATGATAACTAATGATTACTGTCGTTGATTCAAAGAAACTCGATCAATGAAATACTGTTGTTATTTCCTGTGAAGACAGGAGTGCATGGTAGTTGGTCCATGACAATTATGTCATTGTGAGAAATGGAATATTACTGTATCCGGTTTCTCTATTAGTTCCCTTTACCTGTCCACTGAATTTATTGTTATCCCGCTTACTTATCGAATTTCCCTGTGTATCTGGGGGCCTGTGATTTTGTTTATCGTGTTCCAGTCCTGTAATTGTTTGCTTATTGAGTCTTCAATAGAATGATTCAATAGAATGATTCAATAGAACAGAATAGAATGAAATATCTCTCCACACTGTACAGTAATTGGCATCACACACACACACGCACACAATCTTGTTCTCCCTCCTCTTCTCTGTTTGTTGTCTGGTGGGGTGTTGTCTCCTTTCCCCAGACCAGGTCTGGTTCATGTTGAGAGCTTCGTACCCTCAGTCTGACAGCTGACTTCCCAGCACATTGATGCTGATGTGGAATAAACCAGATTAGAGCTAATGGAATCAGCAGCACGGCTGCAGAGACAGACACGCACTGGGTGTTTGTGTGGGAGGACGAGAAGAGGCAGCGAGACCAGATCATTTGCAGAGGAGTCGGCTGTTGTTATTTTGCTAGAACGAGATATGGTGTTCTGCAGATGTCTCTCACATGGCCCTTGTTGGATCCCATCTCAATCCTGACAGACAGACAGACAGACAATCGGCTAGTGAACTTTGCATTGCAGTGGTGCCTTGACCTGTAACAGGAAGTGCCATCACCTATAGTATCAGAAGATCCAATCAGGGCATTGGGAGGGATCTGCAGTGCATTGGAGAAATTCACTCAAAAGTGGACATTCTCAACGGCCAAAACCGTGGAGAAATTGTTTGCTGTGATTGTTATTAGTGGTTTTTCATATTTAAGAGAGTCTTATGGCTTCAGGGTAGTAGCTGTTTGGAAGCCTCTTGGACCTAAACTTGGTGCTCCGGTACCGCTTGCCGTGTGGTAGAGAGAACAGTTTATGACTAGGGTGGCTGGAGTATTTGACAATTTTTCGGGCCTTCCTCTGACACCGCCTGGTATAGAGGTCCTGGATGGCAGGAAGCTTGGCCCCAGTGATGTACCGGGCCGTTCGCACCACCCTCTGTAGTGCCTTGCAGTCGGAGGCTGAGCAGTTGCCATTCCAGGCAGTGATGCAACCACTGCCAGTCATGCTCTCGATAGTGCAGCTGTAGAACCATTTCAGGATCTGAGGACCCATGTCAAATCTTTTCAGTCTACTGAGGGGGAATGGGTTTTGTCGTGCCTGCTTCACGACTGTCATGGTGTGCTTGGACCATGTTAGTTTGTTGGTGATGTGGACACCAAGGAACTTGAAGCTCTCAACCTGCTCCACTGCAGCCCCGTCGATGAGAATGGGGGCGTGCTCTGTCCGCTTTGTCCTCGAGTCCACAATCATCTTGTTAGAGCCGGTTTGGACATATTTGTATAAAAGACAGAACATACAGAGCTCCATGTATATTTGTGTAAATATTAATGTATATGATGAAATATTAGGCACCTTTTTTATCATTTATATTTACCTGATTGAGATATATTCATTGGTTGTTAGTGTAATTTAGTTTTTGGCCCCCCCTCTTGCCCATTCATTGTATTGTGGTAGGTGTGTTAGGATAAAGGCAGGAAGTTGGGCTTTCAGGGGGAAGGAGTCCTTACTAGACGCGGGAGCGGTATAGTTTTTTGACCAGACATACAGACAGGTCATATTATGTATTTTCCATTTTAAGTAATCTATGCTTTAAGTTGATTGGAGAATATTTTTATTTGTTAGATATAAGAAGAATAAACATTTTTGTTGCACCATATCCCTGGATGCCATTGAATGTTTGGCCGTTAGGAAACCTTGAGTGTGGACTGTATGCGTACTAAACAACCCCGCTTCAGGCTTGGGCAGTGGCTATGGTCAAGAGGAAAGGAAGCCACTACACTACTTTTGTCTTGATCACGTTGAGGGAAAGGTTGTTGTCCTGGCACCACACGGCCAGGTCTCTGACCTCCTCCCTATAGACTGTCTTGTTGTTGTCGGTGATCAGGCACTGTTGTGTCATCGGCAAATGTAATGATGGTGTTGGAGTCGTGCCTGGCCGTGCAGTCATGAGTGAACAGGGAGTACAGGAGGGGGGGGCCCCTGTGTTGAGGATCAGCTTGGCGGTTGTGTTGTAACCTACCCTTACCACCTGGGGGTGGCCCGTCAGAACGTCCAGGATCCAGTTGCAGAGGGAAGTGTTTATTCCCAGGGTCCTTAGCTTATTGATGAGCTTTGAGGGAACTCTGGTGTTGAATGCTGAGCTGTAGTCAATGAATAGCATTCTCACATAGGTGTTCCTTTTGTACAGGTGGGAAATCGGCAGTGTGGAGTGCAATAGAAACTGCATCATCTGTGGATCTGTTGGGGCAGTATGCAAATTGGAGTGGGTCTAGGGTTTCTGGGATAATGGTGTTGATGTGAGCCATGGGCCAGCCTTTTGAAGCACTTCATGGCTACAGACGTGAGTGCTACGGGTCGGTAGTCATTTAGGCAGGTTACCTTAGTGTTCTTGGGCACAGGCACTATGGTGGTCTGCTTAAAACATGTTGGTATTACAGACTTGGACGGGGAGAGGTTGAAAATGTCAGTGAAGACACTTGCTGTTTGGTCAGCGCATGCTCGCAGTACACGTCCTGGTAATCCGTCTGGCCATGCGGCCTTATTAATGTTGACCCGTCTAAAGGTCTTACTCACATTGGCTACGGTGAGTGTGATCACAGTCTTCCGGTACAGCTGGTGCTCTCATGCATGTTTCAGTTATTTGCCTCGAAGCAAGCATCAAAGTAGTTTAGTTTTTTTATTTTTATTTATTTGTTTATTTCACCTTTATTTAACCAGGTAGGCTAGTTGAGAACAAGTTCTCATTTGCAACTGCGACCTGGCCAAGTTAAAGAATAGCAGTGTGAACAGACAACAACACAGAGTTACGCATGGAGTAAACAATAAACAAGTCAATAACAGTAGAAAAAAAAGAACCTATATACAGTGCCTTGCGAAAGTATTCGGCCCCCTTGAACTTTGCGACCTTTTGCCACATTTCAGGCTTCAAACATAAAGATATAAAACTGTATTTTTTTGTGAAGAATCAACAAGTGGGACACAATCATGAAGTGGAACGACATTTATTGGATATTTCAAACTTTTTTAACAAATCAAAGACTGAAAAATTGGGCGTGCAAAATTATTCAGCCCCTTTACTTTCAGTGCAGCAAACTCCAGAAGTTCAGTGAGGATCTCTGAATGATCCAATGTTGACCTAAATGACTAATGATGATAAATACAATCCACCTGTGTGTAATCAAGTCTCCGTATAAATGCACCTGCACTGTGATAGTCTCAGAGGTCCGTTAAAAGCGCAGAGAGCATCATGAAGAACAAGGAACACACCAGGCAGGTCCGAGATACTGTTGTGAAGAAGTTTAAAGCCGGATTTGGATACAAAAAGATTTCCCAAGCTTTAAACATCCCAAGGAGCACTGTGCAAGCGATAATATTTAAATGGAAGGAGTATCAGACCACTGCAAATCTACCAAGACCTGGCCGTCCCTCTAAACTTTCAGCTCATACAAGGAGAAGACTGATCAGAGATGCAGCCAAGAGGCCCATGATCACTCTGGATGAACTGCAGAGATCTACAGCTGAGGTGGGAGACTCTGTCCATAGGACAACAATCAGTCGTATATTGCATATATCCATAAAAAGTGTTGTTTAAAGTTTGCCACAAGCCACCTGGGAGACACACCAAACATGTGGAAGAAGGTGCTCTGGTCAGATGACTTTTTGGCAACAATGCAAAACGTTATGTTTGGTGTAAAAGCAACACAGCTCATCACCCTGAACACACCATGCCCACTGTCAAACATGGTGGTGGCAGCATAATGGTTTGGGCCTGCTTTTCTTCAGCATGGACAGGGAAGATGGTTAAAATTGATGGGAAGATGGATGGAGCCAAATACAGGACCATTCTGGAAGAAAACCTGATGGAGTCTGCAAAAGACCTGAGACTGGGACGGAGATTTGTCTTCCAACAAGACAATGATCCAAAACATAAAGCAAAATCTACAATGGAATGGTTCAAAAATAAACATATCCAGGTGTTAGAATGGCCAAGTCAAAGTCCAGACCTGAATCCAATCGAGAATCTGTGGAAAGAACTGAAAACTGCTGTTCACAAATGCTCTCCATCCAACCTCACTGAGCTCGAGCTGTTTTGCAAGGAGGAATGGGAAAAAATGTCAGTCTCTCGATGTGCAAAACTGATAGAGACATACCCCAAGCAACTTACAGCTGTAATCGCAGCAAAAGGTTGGCAGGGAGATGTGCCTGCTAGCAGGGAGATGTGCCTGGCTCACGGCTAACTGGTGCTAGCTTCGTGGCAGTGGCGTTAGCCATGGTCCAGAGTTTACAGCAAGGATCCGGTGGAGTATTGGGCTCTAGCCGTGTATGAGTGGGGTTCGGGTGAACAGCTGAGTAGGCCGGGAGTTGGGCCTCAGGGATAGCTTCGGTACTGGGTGCAAGCTAGCTGTGAAGATCAGAAGTAGTGGTCCAGGGATTACGGCAGGAATCTGGCGTTGTTGTGGAGAGACAGTTCGATACTGGTAGACTGGCGAGTATTATCCAGGCTAAAAACAGGGCTGGCCTTGCAGAAGGTAAAAGCCGCTAGCAGTGGCTAACAATGACTAAATAGCTTGTAGCTAATTAGCTGGTTAGCTTCTGGAGGTTCTTGAATGTGTTCTAAAATTATAAATAATAGCGATTCCGTATCACATTGGGTGAGGCAGGTTACCCGAAGGTATAATCAAATTAAAAATCGAAAAGAGATTGAAAATAGATATGGGTCCAGTGAGTGGTTGGGCTGGCTGGGGACACAGAGATTCAGACAGTTAGCAGGCCTGTGCTAACAAGCTAACAGTTAGTAGGCCGAGGCTAAACAAGCTAGCAGTTAGCAGACCGGGGCTAAACAAGCTAGCAGTTAGTAGACCGGGTCAGGCTAGCAGTTAGCAGGCCGGGTTAGCAAGCAAGCAGATAGCAGGGGCTAGAAAGTTAGCCTTTGGGGGACGTCGTGATGGGGTTAAGTCTGTTTTTGCCTCTTCATGCGGTGACGTCGATAGACCGGTCGTAGAATTAGTAGGGTTCCAAGTAGCTCTAGGTAGCTCTAGGTAGCTAGCGGGCCTTCAGCGGGCGTCGCGCCTGAGTCCTCGGGCAGATTATGTCGTTATTCCAGTCGTAGGTGATCTGCGGGGTTCCATGCCCCGTACAGGCTGTAGAAGGGGTCCGGATATTGTAGCCCAGGAGTATGCTTCGGTGGTAGCACAGGAGCTCTGGCTGGGCTAGCTTCAAGCTAAGTGGATGGAAACGCTAGCCAGGGGTAGTCATCCGGGGTTGCGGTTAGCTAGTTGTGAAGATCCAGATGAAAATGTTCAGTTTGCGGTGGGAATCCGGGGATAAAAATAATAGGTCCATTATCCTCTGGTTAGAGTCGTGTTTTTCGAACTGGCGAGAGCTATTCGAGCTGAAGACCGCTGGCAATGGTTTGCTGACTGATATCTGGTAGTTAGCTGGCTAGCTTCAGTTGATGGATTCCAGATCCGAAGTAAATATAGATACTTTAGAAAAAAAAGCGTCCTGTAACCCAACATAACTGGGTTGGTGTCCTGTAACACAACATAACTGGGTTGGTGTCCTGTAACACAACATAACTGGGTTGGTGTCCTGTAACACAACATAACCGGGTTGGTGTCCTGTAACACAACATAACCGGGTTGGTGTCCTGTAACACAACATAACCGGGTTGGTGTCCTGTAACACAACATAACCGGGTTGGTGTCCTGTAACACAACATAACCGGGTTGGTGTCCTGTAACACAACATAACCGGGTTGGTGTCCTGTAACACAACATAACCGGGTTGGTGTCCTGTAACACAACATAACCGGGTTGGTGTCCTGTAACACAACATAACCGGGTTGGTGTCCTGTAACACAACATAACTGGGTTGGTGTCCTGGTTCATTTTATAATGATTCTGAAAGACCGGAGATATTAATTGAATGTTAGTTGCCGATATTTGGGATATATGTGGAATGATCATTTTTGTTGCTTTTTCAAAAAATGTCTTAGCCTGTGTTTCCTTTGTCCATGTTTTTAATCTTGTTCTGGTTACCCTGGAGTAGTGTGACGTTTCCCCTACTTATTCTGGTTACCCTGGAATAGGGTTTCCCACTAGTGGTTAAAGTTAGGATGATCCTAGATCTGTACTTAAGGGAAACTTAACCCCAAAACATTTTCTGTCTCCTGAAAGAGGTGTGTAGAGAGCAACCCGGGTCTGCTAAGATTGATCTGGTCCTGTACACACGAGACTGATCTGGTCCTGTACACACGAGACTGATCTGGTTCTGTACACACGAGACTGATCTGGTTCTGTACACACGAGACTGATCTGGTCCTCTACACACGAGACTGATCTGGTCCTCTACACACGAGACTGATCTGGTCCTCTACACACGAGACCGAACTGGTCCTCTACACCACTCCTGGGCTACAATCACCTATCCAGACCCATTTTACTGCCGATGCGGAGCCCCGCAGGGCCTTCACGACTGGACTACCGACGTTATCTGCACGAGGGAGTTATCCAACTGGCCGTCGCGACGTTACCTGAACGCCCATCTGCGGCCCGCTAATCGTTAGCTGTCTTATTGGCTGCTATCTGAATAGGTCTATCGGACAATTTGTCTTGGGTCACTATAACTACATCTATTTTGCCAATTGGATTGATCCCCTCTACCACACGGAACCCCACTAACTATGCCAGCTGGCCCGGCTAGCTGTCTGAATTGCCGTTACACAAACCAACCTCACTACTCACTGGACCCTTATGATCACTCGACTAAGCATGCCTCTCCTTAATATCAATATGCCTTGTCCATTGCTGTTCTGGTTAGTGTTTATTGGCATTTTTCACTGTAGAGCCTCTAGCCCTGCTCATTATACCTTATCCAACCTTTCAGTTCCACCACCCACACATGCGATGACATCAATGATGTTTCTAGAGACAATATCTCTCTCATCATCAATCAATACCTAGGTTTACCTCCACTGTATTCACATCCTACCATACCAAGGTACATTATACCTTGAAGCTATTTTATCTCCCATAGAAACCTCATTTTACTCTCTGTTCCGGACATTATAAACGACCAATTCTCATAGCTTTTAGCTGTACCCTTATCCTACTGTTCCTCTGGTGATATAGAGGTGAATCAGCAGCTCCACTCCTATTCCCAAGGTGTTCTTTAAAAAAAAAATATATATATATATATATATATATATATATATATTTTTTTTTACATTTTACCCCCTTTTTCTCCCCAATTTCGTGGTATCCAATTGTTAGTAGCTACTATCTTGTCTCATCGCTACAACTCCCGTACGGGCTTGGGAGAGACAAAGGTTGAAAGTCATGCATCCTCCGATACACAACCCAACCAAGCCGCACTGCTTCTTAACACAGCGCGCATCCAACCCGGAAGCCAGCCGCACCAATGTGTCGGAGGAAACACCGTGCCGCTGGCAACCTTGGCTAGCGTGCACTGCGCTCGGCCCGCCACAGAAGTCACTGGTGCGCAATGAGACAAGGATATCCCTACCGGCCAAACCCTCCCTAACCCGTTATGCCAATTGTGCATCGCCCCACGGACCTCCCGGTCACGGCCGGTTACGACAGAGCCTGGGCGCGAACCCAGAGTCTCTGGTGGCACAGCTGGCACTGCAGTACAGCGCCCTTAACCACTGCGCCACCCGGGAGGCCTCGAGGTGCTTTCTTTTGATGACTTCTGTAACCGTAATAGCCTTGGTTTGATATATGTTAACATTAGAAGCCTCCTCCCTAAGCTTGTTTTATTCACTGCTTTAGCATATTCTGCCAACCCGGATGTTCTAGCCGTGTCTGAATCCTGGCTTAGGAAGACCACCCAAAATTCTGAAATCTCCATTCCGAACTACAACATTTTCAGACAAGATAGAATGGCCAAAGGGGGCGGTGTTGCAATCTACTGCAGAGAGAGCCTGCAGAGTTCTGTCCTACTATCCAGGTCTGTACCCAAACAATTTGAAATTCTACTTTTAAAAATCCACTTCTCTAAAATCAAGTCTCTCACCCTCTGCCCCCAGCTGTGCTCTGGACACCATATGTGAACTTATTGCCCCCCATCTATCTTCAGAGCTCGTGCTGCTAGGCGACCTAAACTGGAACATGCTTAACACCCCAGCCATCCTACAATCTAAGCTTGATGCCCTCAATCTCACACAAATGATCAATGAACCTACCAGGTACCACCCCACAGCTGTAAACACGGGCACCCTCGTAGATATCATCCTAACCAACTTGCCCTCTAAATACACCTCTGCTGTTTTCAACCAAGATCTCAGCGATCACTGCCTCATTGCCTGCATCCGTAATGGGTCAGCGGTCAAACAACCTCCACACATCACTGTCAAACGCTCCCTGAAACACTTCAGCGAGCAGGCCTTTCTAATCGACCTGGCCTGGGTATCCTGGAAGGACATTGACCTCATCCCGTCAGTAGAGGATGCCTGGTTATTTTTTTTAAATGCCTTCCTCACCATCTTAAATAAGCATGCCCCATTCAAGAAATTTAGAACCAGGAACAGGTATAGCCCCCTGGTTCTCTCCAGACCTGACTGCCCTTAATCAACACAAAAATATCCTATGACATTCTGCATTAGCATCAAACAGCCCCCGTGATATGCAACTTTTCAGGGAAGCTAGAAACCACTACACACAGGCAGTTAGAAAAGCCAAGGCTAGCTTTTTCAAGCATAAATTTGCTTCCTGCAACACAAACTCAAAAAAGTTCTGGGACACTGTAAAGTCCTTGGAGAATAAGAACACCTCCTCCCAGCTGCCGACTGCACTGAGGATAAGAAACACTGTCACTACCGATAAATCCACTATAATTGAGAATTTCATTAAGCATTTTTCTACGGCTGGCCATGCTTTCCACCTGGCTACCCCTACCCCGGTCAACAGCACTGCACCCCCCACAGCATCTCGCCCAAGCCTTCCCCATTTCTCCTTCTCCCAAATACAGTCAGCTGATGATCTGAAAGAGCTGCAAAATCTGGACCCCTACAAATCAGCCAGGCTAGACAATCTGGACCCTTTCTAAAATGATCTGCCAAAATTGTTGCAACCCCTATTACTAGCCTGTTCAACCTCTCGTGTCGTCTGAGATTCACAAAGATTGGAAAGCAGCTGCGGTCATCCCCCTCTTCAAAGGGGGGAACACTCTTGACCCAAACTGCTACAGACCTATGTCTATCCTACCCTGCCTTTCTAAGGTCTTCGAAAGCCAAGTTAACAAACAGATTACTGACCATTTCAAATCCATCCATACCTTCTCCGCTATGCAATCTGGTTTCAGAGCTGGTCATGGGTGCACCTCAGCCACGCTCAAGGTCCTAAACGATATCTTAACCGCCATCGATAAGAAACAATACTGTGCAGCCGTATTCATTGACCTGGCCAAGGCTTTCGACTCTGTCAATCACCACAGCCTCATCGGCAGACTCGATAGCCTTGGTTTCTCAAATGACTGCCTCGCCTGGTTCACCAACTATTTCTCTGATAGAGTTCCGTGTGTCAAATCGGAGGGCCTGTTGTCCGGGCCTCTGGCAGTCTCTATGTGGGTGCCACAGGGTTAAATTATTGGACCGACTCTCTTCTCTGTATACATCAATGATGTCGCTCTTGCTGCTGGTGAGTCTCTGATCCACCTTTACGCAGACGACACCATTCTGTATACTTCTGGCCCCTCTTTGGACACTGTGTTAACAACCCTTCAGACGAGCTTCAATGCCATACAACTCTCCTTCCGTGGCCTCCAATTGCTCTTAAATACAAGTAAAACTAAATGCATGCTCTTCAACCGATCGCTGCCTGCACCTGCCCACCCGTCCAACAGCACTACTCTGGACGGTTCTATCTAAGAATATGAATATGTGGACAATATGTGGACAACAACAACTACAAATACCTAGGTGTCTGGTTAGACTGTAAACTCTCAACACAGCCTCCTTCACTCATGCTGCCAAACATACCCTTGTAAAACTGACCATCCTACCGATCCTCGACTTCGGCGACGTCATTTACGAAATAGCCTCCAATACCCTACTCAATAAATTGGATGCAGTCTATCACAGTGCCATCCGTTTTGTCACCAAAGCCCCATATACTACCCACCACTGCGACCTGTACGCTCTCATTCGCTGGCCCTCACTTCATACTCGTCGCCAAACCCACTGGTTCCAGGTCATCTACAAGACCCTGCTAGGTAAAGTCCCCCCTTATCTCACCTCGCTGGTCACCATAGCAGCACCCGCCTGTAGCACGCGCTCCAGCAGGTATATCTTTCTGGTCAACCCCAAAACCAATTCTTACTTTGGCCACCTCGCCTTCCAGTTCTCTGCTGCCAATGACTGGAACGAACTGCAAAGATCTCTGAAACTGGAAACACTTATCCCCCTCACTAGCTTTAAGCACCAACATAGTCCATCTATAATTTAGCCCAAACAACTACCTCTCCCCCTACTGTATTTATTTATTTATTTATTTAGCTCCTTTACACCCCATTATTTCTATCTCTACTTTGCACATTCTTCCACTGTAAATCTACCATTCCAGTGTTTATTTTTTATTTTACTTGCTATGTTGTATTTACTTCGCCACCATGGCCTTTTTTGCCTTTACCTTCCTACCTTTATCTCACCTCATTTGCTCACATTGTGTATAGAATCATTTTTTTTCCTACTGTATTATTGACTGTATGTTTGTTTTACTCCATGTGTAACTCTGTGTCGTTGTATGTGTCGAACTGCTTTGCTTTATCTTGGCCAGGTCGCAGTTGTAAATGAGAACTTGATCTCAACTTGCCTACCTGGTTAAATGAAGGTGAAATAAATAAACACAAGTGATCTGCAGAAACACTACCAGATTTACTCTTGTTTGAAAATGACTTTAGTTTTTCTAGCAGTTCGTCATGCTCACACACACACACACACACACACACACACACACACACACACACACACACACACACACACACACTCAGACACACACACTCAGACACACACACTCAGACACACACACTCAGTTTTATAGTCACTGCCCCCCCTCCTCACGCTAAGGGTTTTATAGTCACTGCCCCTCCTCCTCACGCTAAGGGTTTTATAGTCACTGCCCCCCCCCCCCCCCTCCTCCTCACGCTAAGGGTTTTATAGTCACTGCCCCCCCTCTCCTCAGCTAAGGGTTTTATAGTCACTGCCCCCCCCCCCCTCCTCACACTAAGGGTTTTATAGTCACTGCCCCCCCCCCCCTCCTCACACGGAGGGTTTTATAGTCACTGCCCCCCCCCCCTCCTCACACGGAGGGTTTTATAGTCACTGCCGCCCCCTCCTCCTCGCGCTAAGGGTTTTATAGTCACTGCCCCCCTCCTCTCACTAAGGGTTTTATAGTCACTGCCCCCCCTCCTCAGCTAAGGGTTTTATAGTCACTGCCCCCCCCCCTCCTCCTCTCACTAAGGGTTTTATAGTCACTGCCCCCCCTCCTCCTCTCACTAAGGGTTTTATAGTCACTGCCCCCCCTCCTCAGCTAAGGGTTTTATAGTCACTGCCCCCCCCCCTCCTCCTCTCACTAAGGGTTTTATAGTCACTGCCCCCCCTCCTCCTCTCACTAAGGGTTTTATAGTCACTGCCGCCCCCTCCTCCTCGCGCTAAGGGTTTTATAGTCACTGCCCCCCCTCCTCAGCTAAGGGTTTTATAGTCACTACCCCCCCCTCCTCCTCACACTAAGGGTTTTATAGTCACTGCCCCTCCTCCTCACACTAAGGGTTTTATAGTCACTGCCCCCCCCTCCTCCTCACACTAAGGGTTTTATAGTCACTGCCCCCCCTCTCCTCAGCTAAGGGTTTTATAGTCACTGCCGCCCCCTCCTCCTCGCGCTAAGGGTTTTATAGTCACTGTCCCCCCTCCTCTCACTAAGGGTTTTATAGTCACTGCCGCCCCCTCCTCCTCGCGCTAAGGGTTTTATAGTCACTGCCCCCCCCTCCTCCTCTCACTAAGGGTTTTATAGTCACTGCCCCCCCTCCTCCGCTAAGGGTTTTATAGTCACTGCCCCCCCTCCTCCTCTCACTAAGGGTTTTATAGTCACTGCCCCCCCTCCTCCTCTCACTAAGGGTTTTATAGTCACTGCCCCCCCCTCCTCCTCACGCTAAGGGTTTTATAGTCACTGCCCCTCCTCCTCCTCACACTAAGGGTTTTATAGTCACTGCCCCCCCTCCTCACACTAAGGGTTTTATAGTCACTGCCCCCCCTCCTCAGCTAAGGGTTTTATAGTCACTGCCCCCCCTCCTCAGCTAAGGGTTTTATAGTCACTGCCCCCCCCCCCTCCTCCTCTCACTAAGGGTTTTATAGTCACTGCCCCCCCTCCTCCTCTCACTAAGGGTTTTATAGTCACTGCCCCCCCTCCTCAGCTAAGGGTTTTATAGTCACTGCCCCCCCCCTCCTCCTCTCACTAAGGGTTTTATAGTCACTGCCCCCCCTCCTCCTCTCACTAAGGGTTTTATAGTCACTGCCGCCCCCTCCTCCTCGCGCTAAGGGTTTTATAGTCACTGCCCCCCCCCCTCCTCACACGGAGGGTTTTGTAGTCACTGCTGCCCCCTCCTCCTCTCGCTAAGGGTTTTATAGTCACTGCCCCCCCTCCTCTCACTAAGGGTTTTATAGTCACTGCCGCCCCCTCCTCCTCGCGCTAAGGGTTTTATAGTCACTGCCCCCCCCCTCCTCACACGGAGGGTTTTGTAGTCACTGCCCCCCTCCTCCTCACGCTAAGGGTTTTATAGTCACTGCCCCCCCTCCTCCTCTCACTAAGGGTTTTATAGTCACTGCCCCCTCTCCTCCTCTCACTAAGGGTTTTATAGTCACTGCCCCCCCCCCCCTCCTCCTCACGCTAAGGGTTTTATAGTCACTGCCCCTCCTCCTCCTCACGCTAAGGGTTTTATAGTCACTGCCCCTCCCCCTCCTCAGCTAAGGGATTTATAGTCACTGCCCCTCCTCCTCCTCACACTAAGGGTTTTATAGTCACTGCCCCCCCTCCTCACACTAAGGGTTTTATAGTCACTGCCTCCCCTCCTCACACTAAGGGTTTTATAGTCACTGCCCCCCCTCCTCACACTAAGGGTTTTATAGTCACTGCCCCCCCCCTCCTCAGCTAAGGGTTTTATAGTCACTGCCCCCCCCCCCCCCTCCTCCTCTCACTAAGGGTTTTATAGTCACTGCCCCCCCTCCTCCTCTCACTAAGGGTTTTATAGTCACTGCCCCCCCTCCTCCTCTCACTAAGGGTTTTATAGTCACTGCCCCCCCCTCCTCCTCACGCTAAGGGTTTTATAGTCACTGCCCCTCCTCCTCCTCACACTAAGGGTTTTATAGTCACTGCCCCTCCTCCTCCTCACACTAAGGGTTTTATAGTCACTGCCCCCCCTCCTCAGCTAAGGGATTTATAGTCACTGCCCCCCCTCCTCAGCTAAGGGTTTTATAGTCACTGCCCCTCCTCCTCCTCACACTAAGGGTTTTATAGTCACTGCCCCCCCTCCTCACACTAAGGGTTTTATAGTCACTGCCCCCCCTCCTCAGCTAAGGGTTTTATAGTCACTGCCCCCCCCTCCTCAGCTAAGGGTTTTATAGTCACTGCCCCCCCCCCCCCCCTCCTCCTCTCACTAAGGGTTTTATAGTCACTGCCCCCCCTCCTCCTCTCACTAAGGGTTTTGTAGTCACTGCCGCCCCCTCCTCCTCACGCTAAGGGTTTTATAGTCACTACCCCCCCCCCCTCCTCCTCTCACTAAGGGTTTTATAGTCACTGCCACCCCCTCCTCCTCGCGCTAAGGGTTTTATAGTCACTACCCCCCCCCCCCCCCCTCCTCACACTGAGGGTTTTGTAGTCACTGCCGCCCCCTCCTCCTCACGCTAAGGGTTTTATAGTCACTGCCCCCCCTCCTCTCACTAAGGGTTTTATAGTCACTGCCGCCCCCTCCTCCTCGCGCTAAGGGTTTTATAGTCACTCCCCCCCCCCCCTCCTCACACGGAGGGTTTGGTAGTCACTGCCCCCCCTCCTCCTCACGCTAAGGGTTTTATAGTCACTGCCCCCCCTCCTCCTCTCACTAAGGGTTTTATAGTCACTGCCCCCCCTCCTCCTCTCACTAAGGGTTTTATAGTCACTGCCCCCCCCTCCTCCTCACGCTAAAGGTTTTATAGTCAATGCCCCTCCTCCTCCTCACACTAAGTGTTTTATAGTCACTGCCCCCCCTCCTCAGCTAAGGGATTTATAGTCACTGCCCCCCCTCCTCAGCTAAGGGTTTTATAGTCACTGCCCCCCCTCCTCAGCTAAGGGTTTTATAGTCACTGCCCCTCCTCCTCACGCTAAGGGTTTTATAGTCACTGCCCCCCCCTCCTCCTCACACTAAGGGTTTTATAGTCACTGCCCCCCCTCCTCAGCTAAGGGTTTTATAGTCACTGCCCCCCCCCCTCCTCCTCTCACTAAGGGTTTTATAGTCACTGCCCCCCCTCCTCCTCTCACTAAGGGTTTTATAGTCACTGCCCCCCCTCCTCCTCTCACTAAGGGTTTTATAGTCACTTCCCCCCCCCTCCTCCTCACACTAAGGGTTTTATAGTCACTGCCCCCCCCTCCTCCTCACACTAAGGGTTTTATAGTCACTGCCCCCCCCTCCTCCTCACACTAAGGGTTTTATAGTCACTGCCCCCCCTCTCCTCAGCTAAGGGTTTTATAGTCACTGCCCTCCCCCCTCCTCACACTAAGGGTTTTATAGTCACTGCCCCCCCCCCCCCCTCCTCACACGGAGTTTTTTATTGTCACTGCCCCCCCCCCCCCCCCTCACACGGAGGGCTTTGTAGTCACTGCCCCCCCCCTCCTCTCACTAAGGGTTTTATAGTCACTCCCCCCCCCCCCCCCTCCTCTCACTAAGGGTTTTATAGTCACTGCCCCCCCTCCTCCTCTTACTAAGGGTTTTATAGTCACTCCCCCCCCCTCCTCCTCACGCTAAGGGTTTTATAGTCACTGCCCCCCCCTCCTCACACTAAGGGTTTTATAGTCACTGCCCCCCCCCCCTCCTCTCACTAAGGGTTTTATAGTCACTGCCCCCCCCCCTCCTCTCACTAAGGGTTTTATAGTCACTGCCCCCCCCCCTCCTCTCACTAAGGGTTTTATAGTCACTCCCCCCCCCCCGTCCTCTCACTAAGGGTTTTATAGTCACCCCCCCCCCCCCTCCTCTCACTAAGGGTTTTATAGTCACTGCCCCCCCTCCTCCTCTCACTAAGGGTTTTATAGTCACTTCCCCCCCCTCCTCCTCTCACTAAGGGTTTTATAGTCACTGCCCCCCCCTCCTCACACTAAGGGTTTTATAGTCACTGCCCCCCCTCTCCTCAGCTAAGGGTTTTATAGTCACTGCCCTCCCTCCTCCTCTCACTAAGGGTTTTATAGTCACTGCCCCCCCCTCCTCCTCACACTAAGGGTTTTATAGTCACTGCCCCCCTCCTCCTCACACTAAGGGTTTTATAGTCACTTCCCCCCCTCCTCCTCTCACTAAGGGTTTTATAGTCACTGCCCCCCCTCCTCCTCACACTAAGGGTTTTATAGTCACTGCCCCCCCTCCTCTCACTAAGGGTTTTATAGTCACTGCCCCCCCTCCTCCTCTCACTAAGGGTTTTATAGTCACTTCCCCCCCCTCCTCAGCTAAGGGTTTTATAGTCACTGCCCCCCCCCCCTCCTCTCACTAAGGGTTTTATAGTCACTGCCCCCCCCTCCTCACACTAAGGGTTTTATAGTCACTGCCCCCCCCCCCTCCTCTCACTAAGGGTTTTATAGTCACTGCCCCCCCCCCCCTCCTCTCACTAAGGGTTTTATAGTCACTGCCCCCCCCCCCCCTCCTCTCACTAAGGGTTTTATAGTCACTGCCCCCCCCCCCCCTCCTCTCACTAAGGGTTTTATAGTCACTTCCCCCCCCTCCTCTCACTAAGGGTTTTATAGTCACTCCCCCCCCCCTCCTCTCACTAAGGGTTTTATAGTCACTGCCCCCCCTCCTCCTCTCACTAAGGGTTTTATAGTCACTTCCCCCCCCTCCTCCTCTCACTAAGGGTTTTATAGTCACTGCCCCCCCCCTCCTCACACTAAGGGTTTTATAGTCACTGCCCCCCCCCCTCCTCTCACTAAGGGTTTTATAGTCACTCCCCCCCCCCCTCCTCTCACTAAGGGTTTTATAGTCACTGCCCCCCCTCCTCCTCTTAATAAGGGTTTTATAGTCACTTCCCCCCCCCCTCCTCCTCACGCTAAGGGTTTTATAGTCACTGCCCCCCCTCCTCCTCTCACTAAGGGTTTTATAGTCACTGCCCCCCCTCCTCACGCTAAGGGTTTTATAGTCACTGCCCCTCCTCCTCCTCACGCTAAGGGTTTTATAGTCACTGCCCCCCCCTCCTCCTCACACTAAGGGTTTTATAGTCACTGCCCCTCCTCACACTAAGGGTTTTATAGTCACTGCCCCCCCCCTCCTCACACTAAGGGTTTTATAGCCACTGCCCCCCCCTCCTCCTCACACTAAGGGTTTTATAGTCACTGCCCCCCCTCCTCCTCTCACTAAGGGTTTTATAGTCACTGCCCCCCCCTCCTCACGCTAAGGGTTTTATAGTCAGTTCCCCCCCTCCTCCTCTCACTAAGGGTTTTATAGTCACTGCCCCCCCCCTCCTCTCACTAAGGGTTTTATAGTCACTTCCCCCCCCTCCTCCTCTCACTAAGGGTTTTATAGTCACTGCCCCCCCTCCTCCTCTCACTAAGGGTTTTATAGTCTCTGCCCCTCCTCCTCACACTAAGTGTTTTATAGTCACTGCCCCCCCTCCTCCTCTCACTAAGGGTTTTATAGTTACTGCCCCTCCTCCTCCTCTCACTAAGGGTTTTATAGTCACTGCCCCTCCTCCTCACACTAAGGGTTTTATAGTCACTGCCCCCCCTCTTCCTCTCACTAAGGGTTTTATAGTCACTGCCCCCCCTCTTCCTCTCACTAAGGGTTTTATAGTCACTGCCCCCCCTCCTCCTCTCACTAAGGGTTTTATAGTCACTGCCCCCCCTCTCCTCAGCTAAGGGTTTTATAGTCACTGCCCTCCCTCCTCCTCTCACTAAGGGTTTTATAGTCACTGCCCCCCCCTCCTCCTCACACTAAGGGTTTTATAGTCACTGCCCCCCTCCTCCTCACACTAAGGGTTTTATAGTCACTTCCCCCCCTCCTCCTCTCACTAAGGGTTTTATAGTCACTGCCCCCCCTCCTCCTCACACTAAGGGTTTTATAGTCACTGCCCCCCCCTCCTCTCACTAAGGGTTTTATAGTCACTGCCCCCCCTCCTCCTCTCACTAAGGGTTTTATAGTCACTTCCCCCCCCTCCTCAGCTAAGGGTTTTATAGTCACTGCCCCCCCCCCCTCCTCTCACTAAGGGTTTTATAGTCACTGCCCCCCCCTCCTCACACTAAGGGTTTTATAGTCACTGCCCCCCCCCCTCCTCTCACTAAGGGTTTTATAGTCACTGCCCCCCCCCTCCTCTCACTAAGGGTTTTATAGTCACTGCCCCCCCCCCTCCTCTCACTAAGGGTTTTATAGTCACTGCCCCCCCCCCCCCCCCTCCTCTCACTAAGGGTTTTATAGTCACTTCCCCCCCCCTCCTCTCACTAAGGGTTTTATAGTCACTCCCCCCCCCCTCCTCTCACTAAGGGTTTTATAGTCACTGCCCCCCCTCCTCCTCTCACTAAGGGTTTTATAGTCACTTCCCCCCCCTCCTCCTCTCACTAAGGGTTTTATAGTCACTGCCCCCCCCCCCTCCTCACACTAAGGGTTTTATAGTCACTGCCCCCCCCCCTCCTCTCACTAAGGGTTTTATAGTCACTCCCCCCCCCCCTCCTCTCACTAAGGGTTTTATAGTTACTGCCCCTCCTCCTTCCTCTCACTAAGGGTTTTATAGTCACGGCCCCTCCTCCTCACACTAAGGGTTTCATAGTCACTGCCCCCCCTCTTCCTCTCACTAAGGGTTTTATAGTCACTGCCCCCCCTCCTCCTCTCACTAAGGGTTTTATAGTCACTGCTGCCCCCCCCCCCTCCTCTCACTAAGGGTTTTATAGTCACTTCCCCCCCCCCCTCCTCTCACTAAGGGTTTTATAGTCACTGCCCCTCCTCCTCCTCTCACTAAGGGTTTTATAGTCACTGCCCCTCCTCCTCTCACTAAGGGTTTTATAGTCACTGCCCCCCCCTCCTCTCACTAAGGGTTTTATAGTCACTTCCCCCCCCCCCTCCTCTCACTAAGGGTTTTATAGTCACTGCCCCCCCCTCCTCTCACTAAGGGTTTTATAGTCACTGCCCCCCTCCTCCTCTCACTAAGGGTTTTATAGTCACTGCCCCCCCTCCTCCTCTCACTAAGGGTTTTATAGTCACTTCCCCCCCCCCCTCCTCTCACTAAGGGTTTTATAGTCACTGCCCCTCCTCCTCCTCTCACTAAGGGTTTTATAGTCACTGCCCCTCCTCCTCTCACTAAGGGTTTTATAGTCACTGCCCCCCCCTCCTCTCACTAAGGGTTTTATAGTCACTCCCCCCCCCCCTCCTCTCACTAAGGGTTTTATAGTCACAGCCCCCCCCTCCTCTCACTAAGGGTTTTATAGTCACTGCCCCCCCTCCTCCTCTCACTAAGGGTTTTATAGTCACCCCCCCCCCCCCCCTCCTCTCACTAAGGGTTTTATAGTCACTGCCCCCCCCCTCCTCACACTAAGGGTTTTATAGTCACTGCCCCCCCCTCCTCCTCTCACTAAGGGTTTTATAGTCACTCCCCCCCCCCCTCCTCTCACTAAGGGTTTTATAGTCACTGCCCCTCCTCCTCCTCTCACTAAGGGTTTTATAGTCACTGCCCCCCCTCCTCTCACTAAGGTTTTTATAGTCACTGCCCCCCCCTCCTCTCACTAAGGGTTTTATAGTCACTGCCCCCCCTCCTCCTCTCACTAAGGGTTTTATAGTCACTTCCCCCCCCCCCTCCTCTCACCAAGGGTTTTATAGTCACTGCCCCCCCCCCCTCCTCTCACTAAGGGTTTTATAGTCACTGCCCCCCCTCCTCCTCTCACTAAGGGTTTTATAGTCACTGCCCCCCCTCCTCCTCTCACTAAGGGTTTTATAGTCACTTCCCCCCCCCCCTCCTCTCACTAACGGTTTTATAGTCACTCCCCCCCCCCCCTCCTCTCACTAAGGGTTTTATAGTCACTGCCCCCCCCTCCTCTCACCAAGGGTTTTATAGTCATTGCCCCCCCCTCCTCACACTAAGGGTTTTCTAGTCACTGCCCCCCCTCCTCAGCTAAGGGTTTTATAGTCACTGCCCCCCCTCCTCCTCTCACTAAGGGTTTTATAGTCACTGCCCCTCTTCACACTAAGGGTTTTATAGTCACTGCCCCCCCCCCCTCCTCTCACTAAGGGTTTTATAGTCACTGCCCCCCCCTCCTCTCACTAAGGGTTTTATAGTCACTGCCCCCCCCCTCCTCTCACTAAGGGTTTTATAGTCACTGCCCCTCCTCCTCTCACTAAGGGTTTTATAGTCACTTCCCCCCCCCCTCCTCTCACCAAGGGTTTTATAGTCACTGCCCCCCCCTCCTCCTCTCAGTAAGGGTTTTATAGTCACTCCCCCCCCCCCCCCCCCTCCTCACACTAAGGGTTTTCTAGTCACTGCCCTCCCCCTCCTCTCACTAAGGGTTTTATAGTCACTGCCCCCCCTCCTCAGCTAAGGGTTTTATAGTCACTGCCCCCCCTCCTCCTCTCACTAAGGGTTTTATAGTCACTGCCCCTCCTCCTCACACTAAGGGTTTTATAGTCACTGCCCCCCCCCCCCCTCCTCAGCTAAGGGTTTTATAGTCACTGCCCCTCCTCCTCTCACTAAGGGTTTTATAGTCACTGCCCCCCCTCCTCAGCTAAGGGTTTTATAGTCACTGCCCCCCCTCCTCCTCTGACTAAGGGTTTTATAGTCACTGCCCCCCCCCCCCCCCCCTCCTCTCACTAAGGGTTTTATAGTCACTGCCCCCCTCCTCCTCTCACTAAGGGTTTTATAGTCACTGCCCCCCCCCCTCCTCCTCTCACTAAGGGTTTTATAGTCACTGCCCCCCCCCTCCTCTCACTAAGGGTTTTATAGTCACTGCCCCCCCTCCTCCTCTCACTAAGGGTTTTATAGTCACTGCCCCCCCCTCCTCACGCTAAGGGTTTTATAGTCAGTTCCCCCCCTCCTCCTCTCACTAAGGGTTTTATAGTCACTGCCCCCCCCTCCTCCTCACACTAAGGGTTTTATAGTCACTGCCCCCCCTCCTCCTCTCACTAAGGGTTTTATAGTCACTGCCCCCCCCTCCTCACGCTAAGGGTTTTATAGTCAGTTCCCCCCCTCCTCCTCTCACTAAGGGTTTTATAGTCACTGCCCCCCCCCCCCTCCTCTCACTAAGGGTTTTATAGTCACTTCCCCCCCCTCCTCCTCTCACTAAGGGTTTTATAGTCACTGCCCCCCGTCCTCCTCTCACTAAGGGTTTTATAGTCACTGCCCCTCCTCCTCACATTAAGGGTTTTATAGTCACTGCCCCCCCTCCTCTCACTAAGGGTTTTATAGACTGCCCCTCCTCCTCCTCTCACTAAGGGTTTTATAGTCACTGCCCCTCCTCCTCACACTAAGGGTTTTATAATCACTGCCCCCCCTCCTCCTCACACTAAGGGTTTTATAGTCACTGCCCCCCCTCCTCCTCTCACTAAGGGTTTTATAGTCACTGCCCCCCCTCCTCCTCTCACTAAGGGTTTTATAGTCACTGCCCCCCCTCCTCCTCTCACTAAGGGTTTTATAGTCACTCCCCCCCCCCCCTCCTCTCACTAAGGGTTTTATAGTCACTGCCCCTCCTCCTCCTCTCACTAAGGGTTTTATAGTCACTGCCCCTCCTCCTCTCACTAAGGGTTTTATAGTCACTGCCCCCCCCTCCTCTCACTAAGGGTTTTATAGTCACTGCCCCCCCTCCTCCTCTCACTAAGGGTTTTATAGTCACTCCCCCCCCTCCTCTCACTAAGGGTTTTATAGTCACTTCCCCCCCCCCCCCCCCCTCCTCTCACTAAGGGTTTTATAGTCACTGCCCCCCCCTCCTCTCACTAAGGGTTTTATAGTCACTGCCCCCCCTCCTCCTCTCACTAAGGGTTTTATAGTCACTCCCCCCCCCCCCCCCCCCTCCTCTCACTAAGGGTTTTATAGTCACTTCCCCCCCCCCCCCCCTCCTCTCACTAAGGGTTTTATAGTCACTCCCCCCCCCCTCCTCTCACTAAGGGTTTTATAGTCACTGCCCCTCCTCCTCCTCTCACTAAGGGTTTTATAGTCACTGCCCCTCCTCCTCTCACTAAGGGTTTTATAGTCACTGCCCCCCCTCCTCCTCTCACCAAGGGTTTTATAGTCACCCCCCCCCCCCCCCCTCCTCTCACTAAGGGTTTTATAGTCACTGCCCCTCCTCCTCCTCTCACTAAGGGTTTTATAGTCACTGCCCCTCCTCCTCTCACTAAGGGTTTTATAGTCACTGCCCCTCCTCCTCTCACTAAGGGTTTTATAGTCACTGCCCCCCCCTCCTCTCACTAAGGGTTTTATAGTCACTGCCCCCCCCCCCCCCTCCTCTCACTAAGGGTTTTATAGTCACAGCCCCCCCCCTCATCTCACTAAGGGTTTTATAGTCACTGCCCCCCCTCCTCCTCTCACTAAGGGTTTTATAGTCACTTCCCCCCCCCCTCCTCTCACTAAGGGTTTTATAGTCACTGCCCCCCCCTCCTCACACTAAGGGTTTTATAGTCACTGCCCCCCCCCTCCTCCTCTCACTAAGGGTTTTATAGTCACTCCCCCCCCCCCCCCTCCTCTCACTAAGGGTTTTATAGTCACTGCCCCCCCCTCCTCTCACTAAGGGTTTTATAGTCACTGCCCCCCCTCCTCCTCTCACTAAGGGTTTTCTAGTCACTCCCCCCCCCCCTCCTCTCACCAAGGGTTTTCTAGTCACTGCCCTCCCCCTCCTCTCACTAAGGGTTTTATAGTCACTGCCCCCCCTCCTCAGCTAAGGGTTTTATAGTCACTGCCCCCCCTCCTCCTCTCACTAAGGGTTTTATAGTCACTGCCCCTCCTCCTCACACTAAGGGTTTTATAGTCACTGCCCCCCCCCCTCCTCAGCTAAGGGATTTATAGTCACTGCCCCTCCTCCTCAGCTAAGGGTTTTATAGTCACTGCCCCCCCTCCTCCTCTGACTAAGGGTTTTATAGTCACTGCCCCCCCTCCTCCTCTCACACTAAGGGTTTTATAGTCACTGCCCCCCCCCCCTCCTCAGCTAAGGGTTTTATAGTCACTGCCCCCCCTCCTCCTCTCACTAAGGGTTTTATAGTCACTGCCCCCCCCTCCTCAGCTAAGGGATTTATAGTCACTGCCCCCCCCCTCCTCAGCTAAGGGTTTTATAGTCACTGCCCCCCCCCCCTCCTCCTCTCACTAAGGGTTTTATAGTCACTGCCCCCCCTCCTCCTCTCACTAAGGGTTTTATAGTCACTGCCCCCCCCCCTCCTCAGCTAAGGGTTTTATAGTCACTGCCCCCCCCCCCTCCTCCTCTCACTAAGGGTTTTATAGTCACTGCCCCCCCCCCCCCCCCCCCCCCCTCAGCTAAGGGTTTTATAGTCACTGCCCCCCCCCCTCCTCCTCTCACTAAGGGTTTTATAGTCACTGCCCCCCCCCCCCTCCTCCTCTCACTAAGGGTTTTATAGTCACTGCCCCCCCTCCTCCTCTCACTAAGGGATTTATAGTCACTGCCCCCCCTCCTCCTCTCACTAAGGGATTTATAGTCACTGCCCCCCCCCCTCCTCTCACTAAGGGTTTTATAGTCACTGCCCCCCCTCCTCCTCTCACTAAGGGTTTTATAGTCACTGCCCCCCCCCCCCTCCTCTCACTAAGGGTTTTATAGTCACTGCCCCCCCTCCTCCTCTCACTAAGGGTTTTATAGTCACTGCCCCCCCCCCCCTCCTCCTCCTCTCACTAAGGGTTTTATAGTCACTGCCCCCCCTCCTCCTCTCACTAAGGGTTTTATAGTCACTGCCCCCCCTCCTCCTCTCACTAAGGGATTTATAGTCACTGCCCCCCCCCCCCCCCTCCTCTCACTAAGGGTTTTATAGTCACTGCCCCCCCTCCTCCTCTCACTAAGGGTTTTATAGTCACTGCCCCCCCCCCCCCTCCTCTCACTAAGGGTTTTATAGTCACTGCCCCCCCTCCTCCTCTCACTAAGGGTTTTATAGTCACTGCCCCCCCTCCTCCTCTCACTAAGGGTTTTACAGTCACTGCCCCCCCCCCCCCCTCCTCAGCTAAGGGATTTATAGTCACTGCCCCCCCTCCTCAGCTAAGGGATTTATAGTCACTGCCCCCCCTCCTCAGCTAAGGGATTTATAGTCACTGCCCCCCCTCCTCACACTAAGGGATTTATAGTCACTGCCCCCCTCAAGCTAATGGTTTTATAGTCACTCCCCCCCCCCCCCCCCCCCCCCCCTCCTCACGCTAAGGGTTTTATAGTCAATGTGAAATGCTCCCAGCGCTGTTTTACAACCCCAAACTTATGAACCTAGTCCACACCGTTTCCTGTGTAAATGTATCCCAGCCCCCAGGTCGAGAGGGGGGGAGTTGATTCTGACACGCGGAACTATTTTTGTAAAAATAATAATAAAAATAAAATGTACAAATTAAACAAAAACATTTAAAATATCAAAACTAATTTAGACAGTGAGTTAATGATGTAGGACACACGCAGCGTGTACATGCTACCTGTTACTGCAATAACCTGCTCTGCGAACGCACATGATAATAAATGTGGTATTTTGTAGTCTAAAGGCAATAAGCACGCATGTATTCTAAGGATGTCGTCTAGTGAAATTCTCTAACGTTCTTCAAGTGTCTTTAGTTTTTCACAAAGTAAAGTCCATGGGCTTGACCATGCTCTAAAAGAAGGACTTTGACAGATGTGCTGAAATGAACTGTAAACTGTCTGGGCTACTCTGACTGTCAGTGGGCCCTGTCTCCTGTAGCTCAGTGTGTGGGATTTTACTGAGCTGTCACATTTAATTAGCATTCCACAAGCATAAAGCAAAACAACGGGATCTGCCACTAACACAATACTCATGTTGTTTTCACACCAGGTCTAGTGAGATCGTTGTGTTGTTGTTTCAATACCCCACAGAATCTGATAACCTTCGTAGGCCAGTGAAGAGAATGGCTTTGTTTTCAGTCCGACTATTATTGTAAACAAATGCCAGATCTCACAACGCCTGGATAGGGGTTCACCATATCAGCTCACCACATCATATAATCAGTCTGATGCCCGACTGCAAACATTGTATTGGTTAATGCAATGCATTGTCTGCAATGTAGTCATCCTGGAACGTGCTCTTCGGTCATTAGTCAGGGGGTTGTCAGGTCCCCAGTTGTTTTAAATAAGCTATGTTGACCAATGACTGGTGTTCAGAAGTGTGTCAAGCTATATTTAGATTTTGGAACTGCCGATGGAAAAATGTGTGATACGCTCTATGGATTCCTTTTGATACTAAGGAGTGCGAGTGTCCACTTTCTTCAGAATCTATAATGGGTTAAAGCACATGCTGCAGGATTATGGAATCAGCCAAAACAAATGACTGAACACCTCCCACACATTTACCCACACGCATGGGCAATCACACACTTGGTGTATGTGTGTGTGTGTTTTAAAAGAGATTCTTCTCAACAGTAGAGCTATACTACATCCTGTAATAGCGGTCTCTGTCAGGATGTCTCCATGCATTCAGTCAGGCAGGTATAGCAAGGCTTGTTGGATCTACCCGTGTGTGTAAGACGATAAGCATAAACATACACGCAGATATTGGATCATAAGAAGGTGAATCATGAAATGTAGAAAAGAAAGGCTTCCTTCCTCAGATAGCGGGGGCTTCTTTCTGGACATCAGATACGGTCTTTACATTTTAACGAACACAATAAAGTCCCTTCAGCCAGCTCCTCCGGTTCTAGCTAATCAACAGTGTACAGAAGCGTGACTGTTCCAGGGGACGGAGAGGTGGAGGAAGGAATGGGGGGCATGGGGTCTTTCATGGCTGAAAGTAAGGCTGCGTCCTGAATGGCAGGGTGTGTGAGGGACTGGGAACGGAAAAGGGGGATGGGGGGGGGCCGTGGGGTCTTTCATGGCTGAAAGTAAGGTTGTGTCCTGAATGGCACCGTGTTCCCTGTAGTGCACACCTTTTGACCAGAGCTGTATGGGTCCTGGAGAAGAGGTGTGAACTATGTAGGTTGCCATCCGGGATGCACCCTAATAGGTGTGGTGTTGAAGCCACTCCAGGCCATGTTTTAATCACTATCAGATGTCCGAGAGAGGCCTGCCTTGCAGTCTGGAGCGATTTACGAGGGGCTGCCTGGCTGGATGAAGGAAAAAAAAGGTGTCTTTGTTGTCTAAGAGAGAAATTAGTTGTTGACTAAGTTGTTGTGTTTGGAATGTTACGCTAACGGTGTTTGTGTCAGTTGATAAAACTTGTTCTTGATGTTCGTTGAAATTGTTGATTGGAAAGGGAAAAAGGAGTGATCTAATTGACTGTCCCTGACACGAAACAATAAGCATTTAAGTTTCCTAAGTTTGGCTTGGCCCAGACCAAGCTCTGTGGGAGGATGCAGGCTCAACAAGTTGGGTGAAGGCTGTCATAAAATAAGCATGGTAAAATCCTAACGTCTTTACAAGCACTGTAAAAAAAATAGCTAGTATGTGTAGCCCCCACACATTCGGGCTGGGGTGTGAAGGAGAACGTGTCGGATTCCTCCTGAATCTAAAGCAGAAAGATCTCAAGCATAACCACCGCCGGGCAAAAATACATCGAGACGACTGACATTAAATATCAATGTTAGTTTGAACAGCAGGATTTTCAATATTTAAAATATAATTCACTTTTGTAGAAAACTCAACTAAAAATCAAACCGACCATTTTATTTCTGTGTAAATTAAATCCCTGGAGAGTTAGACCCCATGTAATCATGACTATCTATCTATTTGACTTGCTTTGGCAATGTAAACATATGTTTCCCATGCCAATAAAACGCCTTGAATTGTTAGTTCAGCTTCTGTTCATACCCGTCAAATGTTACGTGATTTCGCGGCTACCCCTTTGTGTCGCCTCAATGGTAACTAAGCGGCTTCAGCCTGTTGCCAGGAGACCTAGTCCTGTCTGTGTGTAGCCTACCACCCAGGCCTGGTGAATGGAGGCTCCAGGGGTGGGCTCCAGGGCCACTGTCTAATCCCTGGAAGGTGAGGCCCTGGCTGACTGTGTCAACAGGGCTGATGAGAATGAGAACCAGAGAGTCCCAATGTGGGTGGGGGGGAAACGATGTCAGGCTCTAGGAATAACATTCCATCAGGGGGTGGCTGCACACCTTTTCAGAAGAGCTGCCCGTTGCCTTGGTCAGGGTGGTGGAGAGCGATCAAGGCCCCTCAACCGGCCAGCTTACTGTATACTTACCAGGCAGACACTCACTGGCTCTAGATCAGCTGAGTTCCAACACTCGCTCACCTCCTCAAAACAGCTCTGACTGGCTAGTGACCAGCAGGGCCCGTGTTCCTAAAGCGCCTGAGTGTAGGAGTGCTGATCTGGGATCAGTTATGCCTTTTTTAGATCATAATGAATAAGATTTATATGGACAGGGAGTGGACCTGATCCTATATCAGCACTCCTACTCTGAGACACTTTTATGAATATGGGTCCTGTTCCACTCCACCTTTCTGTCTCCTCTCTTTCACTGATAGGGTTGCCAGTGTCTTCTCCTCCTTCCTTCATCCTGTCGTCAAGACGGATGAGAGGATATGAGAGAACCGTGCAACCTCGTCTGTTTATTTTTACCTGCTGCTCTCACCCCTCACGCTGCTCAGACGCTGACCCTTGACCCGGGTGGCGATCACAGAGGATTTGGATGAGTCTTTGAACCTGTGTGTGCTCAGGAGCTGTCCTGCTGGAATTGATGGATGTTGTAGGGCTCTCCCAAAGGGGTTTAGTTGATGCACGCAGTGTTGTTCAAGCGGTGATTCAGTCTGCCGTTTCTCCATGTGCCCCGCAAATCAGAACAGGTCTGAACATGTAAATGCAGCAACCGTGGCTTCAAATACTATTGACATCCTTTGTTATTTTAGCTTTTGCTTTACCCTGCCATAAGTGCCAGATGGGCAGGGTTTGCACAATATTCTATTGCTTACATTGCCCCAGACAAAGCCAATTGAGCCCAGATAAAGTATTTTCAATGATTTAAAATGTGATTGATATGAATACCCATCAAGACAGTGTCCTACACATCACCGATAGGGGTTAAGGAGGGATAGTTTGAAATGGTGTAGGAAGCTTCTGTGTTTCGTTCTAGACACCTGGTAAAGTACACCAGTAAACTGTGCATTCGGTACCTCGCACCTGGGAAAATGTTTGCTGTGGAAACATTACATCAGCAACACTTTTGGTATCCCGTCAATCAAACCTAGATGGACGGATAGACATGCAGGCAGACTAGTGTTGTCTTTGGACAGGCAGCTTACAGCGGAGTCCTCTGTGTATCACTGTGGTGGGATTAATGAGTACTTCCACCAGGGGTTCAGGTGAGGACACGACATAGGTCCAGGACTGTGACTGTGGAGATGGGCCCCCAAGCTACAGCTGTCCACAGGCTGTGACCGAGTGAGGGTGACTGTGGAGATGGGCCCCCAAGCTACAGCTGTCCACAGGCTGTGACCGAGTGAGGGTGACTGTGGAGATGGGCCCCCAAGCTACAGCTGTCCACAGGCTGTGACCGAGTGAGGGTGACTGTGGAGATGGGCCCCCAAGCTACAGCTGTCCACAGGCTGTGACCGAGTGAGGGTGACTGTGGAGATGGGCCCCCAAGCTACAGCTGTCCACAGGCTGTGACCGAGTGAGGGTGACTGTGGAGATGGGCCCCCAAGCTACAGCTGTCCACAGGCTGTGACCGAGTGAGGGTGACTGTGGAGATGGGCCCCCAAGCTACAGCTGTCCACAGGCTGTGACCGAGTGAGGGTGACTGTGGAGATGGGCCCCCAAGCTACAGCTGTCCACAGGCTGTGACCGAGTGAGGGTGACTGTGGAGATGGGCCCCCAAGCTACAGCTGTCCACAGGCTGTGACCGAGTGAGGGTGACTGTGGAGATGGGCCCCCAAGCTGCAGCTGTCCACAGGCTGTGACCGAGTGAGGGTGACTGTGGAGATGGGCCCCCAAGCTACAGCTGTCCACAGGCTGTGACCGAGTGAGGGTGACTGTGGAGATGGGCCCCCAAGCTGCAGCTGTCCACAGGCTGTGACCGAGTGAGGGTGACTGTGGAGATGGGCCCCCAAGCTGCAGCTGTCCACAGGCTGTGACCGAGTGAGGGTGACTGTGGAGATGGGCCCCCAAGCTACAGCTGTCCACAGGCTGTGACCGAGTGAGGGTGACTGTGGAGATGGGCCCCCAAGCTACAGCTGTCCACAGGCTGTGACCGAGTGAGGGTGACTGTGGAGATGGGCCCCCAAGCTACAGCTGTCCACAGGCTGTGACCGAGTGAGGGTGACTGTGGAGATGGGCCCCCAAGCTACAGCTGTCCACAGGCTGTGACCGAGTGAGGGTGACTGTGTCCAACTGTACTGCCGTGTGGATCTCCAGTAATTCTCCATGTAGCTGTATCATGTTCAATATGGTGTACGGTGAGGTTGCCTCAAGACACTGATCTGAGATCAGTTTTGCATTTCCCCCCACTAATGGTTAAGGTTAGGATAGGGGGAGGAAAAGATTAACCTAGATCTGTACCCAGGGTAAACTTCACCATGGTGCATTTTTTAAATTCAACTTAAGTCAGGTAAGAACAAATTCTTATTTTACAATGACGGACAAACCCTCCCCTAACCCGGACGACGCTGGGCCAATTGTGCGCCGCCCTATGAGACGGCCAGTTGTGATTTAGCCCAGGGTCGAACCAAGGTCTGTAGTGATGCCTCTAGCACTGAGATGCAGTGCCTTAAACCGCTGCGCCAATCGGGATCAGAGATGCCCTCAGAACAATGCTAGCCATGAACTCAATGTCCCACCACGGGGTCAGACCACGGCCTTTTCAGTATGGGGGAACGTTGGAGAATTGAGATGAGTTCGGGAGACTGATCTTTACTCTGTTATACTGCTGCTGCTGATGATAGCAGCTTTGTACTCATAAAAAGACCCTGGAATGTTTTTGATTAAAAAGATGCACAGCCACGATAGTGTGTTCCACTTCAAATAATGCTTTGAACCTTGTGTGTGTGTGTGTGTGTGTGTGTGTGAGAGTGTGTGTGAGTGATAGAGTCCTACGTGTGTCTGACATGCAGATGAAACGAAGCCTGCTGTCTGATAGGACTACTGAAGATATTGCATGCCTCCTCCTTATTGATAATTAAAGTGCCAGTGAGTCTGGCAGCCTGCTCTCTGCTCTACTGCCCTCCCTCCCTTACTCCATTGACCATGTTCATCCAGGCTTGAGCATCACTGACCACCTGCTGGGACACCCTCTCACAGGTATCCATTTGAAACAGGACATGGAAGAGGTGAGCTCCAGTACGGCATCCATATTCCCCATTTGAATAACTCTGACTTTGCTGATGGCTACTTTATTGAGGAAAAGTTACGTTTCCTATGACTGTGACGTGCTGTTGTCCCACCTAGCTATCTGAATTCACTAAATGCAAGTTGCTCTGGATGCAGTAAGAGCGTCTGCTGAATGACTAAAATATCAATGTAAAAAAATGTGAAGTCATCCTTCGTCGGACAAAATGGCGTTCTATTATGGATGCCATATGACCAAGAATCCCTCATAGATATAAAGTACTCCGGCCGTCCTCCGCTGTGGATCCCATCGCGGTGCAACTTAGGGCTGGGAATTTCCAGGGACCTCACGATACGATATTATCACGATATGTTATTGTCACAATACTATCATAGTATGATAATATCATGATACGTAGGTGCCAATAGGATTTGTTTTGAGATTGGACACTGCGATCATTTCAAAATATATATATATATATTTTTGTGATTTGATGTTCCAACCGTATTGCTCACCATTTCTGCTGCAGAGAGATGAGAGAGGTTGAGAAGATTTAGTTTTAATCAGTCATGGAAATAAGTTCTGAAAATATTGTGGCCCACTATTTAAAAAGATGAAGAACACGCTACAGGATAGACAATCCTTGAGTTTTGGTGCAGATACAGCCGACTAGCTACTCCACTCTGACTTCTAGCCGGGGCCTCTCAGACAGACTCAGCAGTCTGGTGATTGAATCAGGAAGCCGTCGTTCTTTTAATGCCTCAGTGTAATCCAAGCCAGCTGCATCACTGTAAATACACTGAACAAAAATATAAACACAACATGCAACAATTTCATTGATTTTACTGAGTTACAGTTCATATGAGGAAATCAGTCAATTGAAATAAATAAATGAGGCCCTAATCTATGGATTTCACATGACTGGGAATACAGATATGCATCTGATCACAGATTATTTTTTTTAAAGTAAAAATAAAAGTAGGGGGGTGGATCAGAAAACCAGTCAGTATCTGGTTTTACCACCATTTGCCTCATGCAGCGCGACACATCTCCTTCACATAGAGTCGATCAGGCTGTTGATTGTGGCCTGTAGAATGCTGTCCCCACTCCTCTTCAATGGTTGCTGGATATTGGCGGGAACTGGAACACGCTGTCGTACAAATTGACCCAGAGCACCCGAGACCTGCTCAGTGGGTGACAAGACTGAGTATGCAGGCCACGGAAGAACTGGGACATTTTCAGCTTCCACGAATTGTGTACTGATCCTTGCGACATGGGGTCGTGCATTATCTTGCTGAAACATGAGGATGGCGGTGGATGAATGGCCTGACAATGGGCCTCAGGATCTCGTCACGGTATCTCTGTGCATTCAAATTTCCATTGATAAAAATGCAATTATGTTCGTTCCATAGCTTATGCCTGCTCATAACATAACCCCAGCAAACTGCTCGCCCACATGACGACATACTGCCTGATACAGTTGAAACTAGGATTCATTTGTGAAGACCACACATCTCCAGCGTGGCATTTTCACACTGAAGTCGGTTAAGACGCCGAACTGCAGTCAGGTCAAGACCCTGATGGGGACGACGAGCACACAGATGAGCTTCCATGAGATGGTTTCTGACAGTTTGTGCAGAAATCCTTCAGTTGTACAAACCCACAGTTTCATCAGCTGTCCGGGTGGCTGATCTCAGATGATCCTGTTGGTGAAGAACCTGGATGTGGAGGTCCTGGGCTGGCGTGGTTACACGTGGTCTGCGATTGTGAGGCCGGTTGGACGTACTGCCAAATTCTCTAAAATGACATTGGTAACATGGTAACATTTACATTATCTGGCAACAGCTCTGGTGGACATTCCTGCAGTCAACAAGCCAATTGCATGCTCCCTTAACTCTAAATCCATGCCCTTGTGCTGTGTGACAAACCTGCCTGTCGCCTTTTATTGTCTCATGGTGCACCTGTGTAATGATCCCAATGATTCCCAGCACAAGGTGCACCTGTGTAATGATCCCAATGATTCCCAGCACAAGGTGCACCTGTGTAATGATCATGCTGTTTATAATCAGCTCTTTGATATGACACACCTATCAGGTGGATTGATTATCTTGGCAAAAGACACATGCTCCCTAACAGGAATGTAAACAAATTTGTGCACAAAATGTGAGATGTTGAACATTTCTGGGATCTTTTATTTCAGCTCATGAAACATGGGAACAAAACTTTACATTTTATTTGATTTTATTTTTATTTGACCGTTATTTTACCAGGTAAGTTGACTGAGAAAACATTCTCATTTACAGCAATGACCTGGGGAATAGTTACAGGGGAGAGGAGGGGGATGAATGAGCCAATTGTTTGTTACATGTTGCGTTTATATTTTTGTTCAGTGTATAATGCACGTATTCTACCTGAATAATACCATATATTGTGTAAAAAACAAAATTGTTTTAAAGAACCCAGAAATTGCGTAAATCATGGCCATGATTAGTTTAAAATGGCTTAGATTGATATTAAGATTACATGAATGGCTGTTAGGAACATGCTCCCAGTTTGCTACATTTGAATTAGGCTTCTGCACTAAGCACAGGGCCAACCACAGACCCAACTCAAGCACATTACAGTCCAGCTGTAAACAGACATACCTCGGAGCGAGTGGGATGGCTAAATTGAAAAGACGAGTAGGCCTAGTGCATTCCCCACAGCAGCCCTCCCTTCGTATGCATCAACTTCCTGTTTAGGATATTAGGTAGAAAACAAGTATGCACACACACACTGTGTTTATACCCAATGACTGTGTACACTACTACTAGCACCTCTACCTCTGCTACCTCTACCTCTACTACTGCAACCTCTACTACTGCTACTACTACTACCACCTCTACCTCTGCCACTACTACTACTGCTACCTCTACTACAGCTACCTCTACTACTGCTACCTCTACTACTGCTACTACTACTACCACCTCTACCTCTGCCACTACTACTGCTACCTCTACTACTGCTACCTCTACTACTACTACTACTACTACTACTACTACTACTACTACTACTACTACTACTACTACCACCTCTACCTCTGCCACTACTACTGTTACCTCTACTACTGCAACCTCTACTACTGCTACTACTACTACCACCTCTACCTCTGCCACTACTACTACTGCTACCTCTACTACTGCGACCTCTACTACTGCTACCTCTACTACTGCTACTACTACCACCTCTACCTCTGCCACTACTACTGCTACCTCTACTACTGCTACCTCTACTACTACTACTACTACCACCTCTACCTCTGCCACTACTTCTGCTACCTCTACTACTGCTACCTCTACTACTACTACTACTACTACTACTACTACTACCACCTCTACCTCTGCCACTACTACTGTTACCTCTACTACTGCAACCTCTACTACTGCTACTACTACTACCACCTCTACCTCTGCCACTACTACTACTGCTACCTCTACTACTGCTACCTCTACTACTACTACTACTACTACTACTACTACTACTACCACTACTACCACCTCTACCTCTACCTCTGCCACTACTACTGTTACCTCTACTACTGCAACCTCTACTACTGCTACTACTACTACCACCTCTACCTCTGCCACTACTACTACTGCTACCTCTACTACTGCTACCTCTACTACTGCTACCTCTACTACTGCTACTACTACCACCTCTACCTCTGCCACTACTACTGCTACCTCTACTACTGCTACCTCTACTACTGCTACTACTACCACCTCTACCTCTGCCACTACTACTGCTACCTCTACTACTGCTACCTCTACTACTACTACTACTACTACTACCACCTCTACCTCTGCCACTACTACTGCTACCTCTACTACTGCTACCTCTACTACTACTACTACTACTACTACTACTACTACTACTACTACTACTGCTACTACTACCACCTCTACCTCTGCCACTACTACTGCTACCTCTACTACTGCTACCTCTACTACTACTACTACTACTACTACCACCTCTACCTCTGCCACTACTACTGCTACCTCTACTACTGCTACCTCTACTACTACTACTACTACTACTACTACTACTACTACTACTACTACTACTACTACCACCTCTACCTCTGCCACTACTACTGCTACCTCTACTACTACTACTACTACTACTACTACTACTACTACTACTACTACCACCTCTACCTCTGCCACTACTTCTGCTACCTCTACTACTACTACTACTACTGCTACTACTACCACCTCTACCTCTGCCACTACTACTTCTGCTACCTCTACTACTGCTACCTCTACTACTGCTACTACTACCACTACCTCTGCCACTACTACTGCTACCTTTACTACTACTACTGCTACCTCTAATACTACTACTACTACTACTACTACTACTACCACCTCTACCTCTGCCACTACTTCTGCTACCTCTACTACTGCTACCTCTACTTCTACTGCTACCTCTACTACTGCTACCTCTACTACTACTACTACTGCTACCTCTACTACTACTACTGCTACCTCTACTACTACTACTGCTATCTCTACTACTACTAACGCTACCTCTACTACTGCTACCTCTACCTCTACTGCTACCTCTACTGCTACCTCTACTACTGCTACCTCTACCTCTACTACTGCTACCTCTACTACTACTACTACTACTACTACTACTACTACTAATACCGTATGTTTTCTTCCCATCATGCCAAGCAATCATGGATTATACTAAGATGTTGCTGAACATCATCTACTGAACCAGAGATCAGTACAGTATACTCAGGGCACAGAGTATGGTGAAGTTGCCCCTAAATGCTGATATTGGGTCAGCTTAGCATTTTCTCTACTGATGGTTTAGGTTAGAATTGGGGGATGGGGAAGCTGACCCTAGATCTGTACCTAGGGGAAACTTCACCCCGGAGCCAGTTTGATCCTTTTGGTTGTTCCCACTGCTGGTGTTTCAACCCCATTCTAGGTGGTCTGCCACACGGCCTTGAGACTCACTGTGTTTGTGAGCGCCTGTCTGCCAGAGCGTCTCCCCGGCTCTCCCCGGCTCTCCACGGACCCAACTAATCATCAAGCCTAAGATGTTTTTGAATTAGGTGACTGTGAGTGCAAAAACCCCTTTGGGTCTCCAGGACCAGAATTGGTAAACGCTGGTTGAGGCAATCCTCTCTGTGGATGAGAACCTTTTTCACATGTTGACCTGTGAAACTAACTTGGTACCATTTCAGAATATAGTCGGTATCAACAACCAGTGAGTCTTTTTTTTAAATGTATGTAAAGGAAAATAAATGAAGGCATACAATCCCCTGACAGTGTTTGTGAAGATCTAATTAGGTGTATATACAATTATTGTAGTCGCTCATTACGTTTTATACAAAGCAGACTTGTATCTGACCTGGAAACGGCATGTGTTTTTGCCAAAGGCAGCTGAAACCAAACTTTCACTCCAAATGACACCCTATTCCCTTCTAGTGCACTACTCTGGTGCACTGCCATAGTGCACTACTTTTGACCAGGGCACTATCTAGGGAAATAGGGTACCATTTTGAGGGGATATCTCAACATTTCACAAACGTGCCTTCACATCTACTGTAGTTCCTCCAACAACAAGGCTGCATTCAACACTGTGTGGAACGTTGCAGATAGAAATGTGGTGAAGATAGCTGACGCCATTCCTTTCTTCTACAAGTCAGACACGTGTTTTGTAGATGGACACAGTGTCTATCTGAACATTCCACAATGAACATGCACGAATAAGGATTCAACTGAACGCCTGCTAAATGGATTTCCCAAAGACACCAGTGACGTGTGTGTGTGTGTGTGTGAGAGGGAGGTAGAGACATTCCCGTGATGTTTTCAACATGCCTACTTCATTCAGGTAAATTATATCCCACTCGCATCTGAAAACAACACATGGAGGGATCACAAAACCTGGTGTGTGGATGTGTGTGAAAGAACAGTTTAAAGTGCTGGGTAGTGTCATGTGGTGTAGGTATTGTCCTGGGCCCGTATTTATAAATTGTCTGATCTAGGATCAGGTCCCCTCTTTATTCATTATGATCTAAAAGGCTGAAACGCTTTGAGTTCAGGACCTGGTGCTGTTGAAGGCTGAAACGCTTTGAGTTCAGGACCTGGTGCTGTTGAAGGCTGAAACGCTTTGAGTTCAGGACCTGGTGCTGTTGAAGGCTGAAACGCTTTGAGTTCAGGACCTGGTGCTGTTGAAGGCTGAAACGCTTTGAGTTCAGGACCTGGTGCTGTTGAAGGCTGAAACGCTTTGAGTTCAGGACCTGGTGCTGTTGAAGGCTGAAACGCTTTGAGTTCAGGACCTGGTGCTGTTGAAGGCTGAAACGCTTTGAGTTCAGGACCTGGTGCTGTTGAAGGCTGAAACGCTTTGAGTTCAGGACCTGGTGCTGTTGAAGGCTGAAACGCTTTGAGTTCAGGACCTGGTGCTGTTGAAGGCTGAAACAAACGCTTTGAGTTCAGGACCTGGTGCTGTTGAAGGCTAAATGGCTGTGGTCTTTCTGTAGAGCACATGGAGGTTACCAGCCTTCCATCTGTGTAAGGGGTGCAGTCCATTCTGCATTATAGCTTTTGTTTTCTTCTCTACCCTGTAGTTCACCGTGTGTGTGTGTGTGTGTGTGTGTAAACAGTTGATTCCCCCAGAGCCCCTGACCCAACAAATCACAGCGCACACAGTGACTCTGTTACCGATACGTTCCGTTTTTCGACAGTAAATCAGAGGTTGTTTTATTAGTCTCTAGCGCTGGTGGTGTGGATTGTGCTTCCCGTCAGTGTCTCTCTTGTAAATCATTCAGGGGGTGACGGCTCTGAGAAAGTCAGTGAAAGAAGGGATTTACCCGTAATCCTACATTGATCCTTACAGAAACAAGCCTGTCTGGCACGTTGCCTCACGCCAGCCCACAGCCCGCACAAACACCTGAGGTAGCGGTGAAACCCGACACCTTCAGTGACATTTCTGCTTCCTGCATAAAAGGAGGACTTCACCTGCCGTTGGGAGGGGAACGCTGCAGTGAAAAGAGGTGTCGCCACTCTCCTGTGGCACCAACAAATTGTCAACGTTAAAGTGTTGTACTGTCTCGGACCATACTGTCTCTCTGGTAGAGGATATGCTTTAGGTATTGCGTCGACATGATGGACAGTGACGTATCCTATTTGGGTCTATATTGTCACTACAACCTGGTCTGTGTCAACTGTAAACAGTGAAGGGCAAGGCCTAAATGTGGGAATATTTCTCCCTTTAGTAACACCAGTCATCATGAATCGGGTCCTTTGTTCTAACTATAGCCCACAGGGCTTAGAGTGTTTTATGTGGTTGCCAAACGAGGCAGCAATAAAAGGAAATGTGTGAATTTAATCCAGTGTGAGTTGCCAGGTTGGATGATATTTTCTTATATAAAAAAAAAAAAATATATATATATATATAATCACTCCCCCAATTACCGGTGGAAAAGAAAGTGTGAGTGTGTGGGGACCATGTGTGTCTGCGTGTGCATGGTGTATGTGTGAGTAGGCCTTTATGTGGCTCCTTATCCTAGAGAGTGTGAGTGTGTGGGGACCATGTGGGTCTGCGTGTGCATGGTGTATGTGTGAGTAGGCCTTTATGTGGCTCCTTATCCTAGACCCCTCTTTCCAAACATTTCACATGCAACAATGCAACAACCCCGGAATGAAAAATGATCAGTAGAAAGGTTAACGATGATTGTGTAGTACAACACTTAATCAAATTAACTTATTCTATATTTTACTGTAGATGGCGACTGCAAAGTCCGCATTAGTTTCAAAGGATCTATTAGGTCACAGCCTTCTCACTTCCCTCAGACCAACCAAGGAAAAACAAAGGCTTTTCCGGGTGGCCGAGGGAGGGAGGGAGGGAGGGAGGGAGTCAGCAGCCTTCAGTGCATTCCAGCTTTGTTCCATGATATCACAGTTACGCTCAGCAGCTGTGTGTGTGGAACTTGTCTCTCCTCTCGCTCTCTCTCTCTCTTTCCCTTGCTCTCTCGCGCTCGCGCTCTCCCTCTCTTTCCTTTGCTCTCTCGCGCTCTCCCTCTCTTTCCCTTGCTCTCTCGCGCTCTCCCTCTCTTTCAGTTGCTCTCTCGTGCTCTCCCTCTCTTTCCCTTGCTCTCTCGTGCTCTCCCTCTCTTTCCCTTGCTCTCTCGTGCTCTCCCTCTCTTTCCCTTGCTCTCTCGTGCTCTCCCTCTCTTTCCCTTGCTCTCTCGTGCTCTCCCTCTCTTTCCCTTGCTCTCTCGTGCTCTCCCTCTCTTTCCCTTGCTCTCTCGTGCTCTCCCTCTCTTTCCCTTGCTCTCTCGTGCTCTCCCTCTCTTTCCCTTGCTCTCTCGTGCTCTCCCTCCCTTTCCCTTGCTCTCTCGTGCTCTTCCTCTCTTTCCCTTGCTCTCTCGCGCTCTCCCTCTCTTTCCCTTGCTCTCTCGTGCTCTCCCTCTCTTTCTCTCTCTTCTCTGGTTACACAACATGACAGCGACTCCATTCAACTCGAGCGACTCCCCCATGTGTGCCTTGGACAGGGGGACGGGAAGGGGAGACTGGGGGTGTCAGTTTGAGGACTGCTGACTTCACTACACTACAGCCGAAGGTGAGAGGGGGTGGGGACAGGAGGTGGAGGGGTGGGGACAGGAGGTGGAGCGGTGGGGACAGGAGGTGGAGATGAGCTGTGGACAGCCTAAGAGAGACATGTCGCTATTAGGCTCTAAGAGACAGTCTACTGGGCAGACAGAAGGTCTGGAGCCTGCATGGCATGCCCAGGTCCCAGCCCTCACCCCCACCCTCTGTGACTCATGCAGCCCAAACGTGGTCTGCTAGGGTGGGGTTGGTGTGCGACGAGCATCCCTCTTTAACCTTGGAGGACCAGCTGCAGACAGGACTCTGGATCAACCCATTTGTCATGCTGTTGTCAAGGTGATAAATACACCATACTCCTCATCTATAGACGTATGGAGGATGGTAGAGCTGATGCTTTTGAAATCCATATTAAATCAAGGGCACATTAGCCATAGAAATGACATAGTTGAGAAGAAGCATGTTCATGAAGTGCAAGAATTGCCGTGGCAATTACATTGATATTGTGAGGACTAAGGGGATGTGCCTTATTGTTGTGCTTTGTGGCCCCAAGGGGTCACTATACTTCCAGTGGTCTGACAATGGCTACCACTGTCCACACCGTTATAATCCTAGATGGATTGAAGTTGCCCCAAGTGCTGATTTTGGGTCAGTTTTGCATTTTCCCCACTAATGGTTAAGGTTAAGATTGGGGGTGGGGAAGCTGATCCTAGATCTGTAGCTAGGGACAAATTAACCCTGGAGCCACAATCTACAATGAACAGAAATATAAACGCAACGTGCAACAATTTTATAGATTTTCTTGAGTTACAGTTCATGTAAGGAAATCAGCCAATTGAAATAAATTCATTAGGCCCTAATCTATGGATTTCACATGACTGGGAATACAGATATGCATCTGATCACAGATGCATTTAAAAAGTAGGGGCGTGGATCAGAATACCAGTCAGTATCTGGTGTGCCAACCGTTTGTCTAATGCAGCGCGACACATCTCCTTCCTGTTCATTGTGCGAAGTTGCTGGATATTGGCGGGAACTGGAACACGCTGTCGTACACATTGATCCACAGCATCCCAAACATGCTCAATGGGTGACATGTCTGGTGAATATGCAGGTCATGGAAGAACTGAGACATTTTCAGCCGTCAAGAATTGTGTACAGATCCTTGCGACATGAGGGAGTACATTTATCATGTTGAAACATGAGGTGATGGATGAATGGCAATGGGCCTCAGGATCTCGTCACGACATCTCTGTGCATTCAAATTGCCATGTCCGTAGTTTATGCCTGCCCATACCATAACCCCACCACCACCATGAGGCAACGTTGACATCAGTAAACCGCTCGCCCACACGACACCATACACGCTGTCTGCCATCTGCCTGATACAGTTGAGTCATCCGGGAAAAGCACACTTCTCCAGCGTGCCTGTGGCACTCAAAAGTTAGTATTTGCCCACCAAAGTCGGTTACGACGGCGAACTGCGGTCAGGTCAAGAACCTGGTGAGGATGACGAGCATGCAGATAAGCTTCCCTGAGATGGTTTCTGACAGTTTGTAGAAATTCTTCAGTTGTGCAAATCCACAGTTTCTTCAGCTGTCTGGGTGGCTGGTCTCAGATGATCCAGCAGTTGAAGAAGCCGGATGTGGAGGTCCTGAGGCCGGTTGGACCTACTGCCAAATTTTCTAAAATTATTTAAGAGGTGGCTTATGGTAGAGAAAATAACATTTAATTATCTGCCAACAGCTCTGGTGGACATTGCTGCAGTCATCATGCCAATTCAATGCTCCCTCAATTTGACACTTGTGGCATTGTGTTGTGTGATGGAACTGCACATTTTATTGTGGCCGTTTATTGTTCCCAGCACAAGGTGCACCTGTGTAATGATCATGCTGTTTAACCAGCTTCTTGATATGCCACACCTGTCAGATGGATGGATTATCTTGGCAAAGGAGAAATGCTCACTAACAGGGATGTAAACAAATTTGTGCACAACATTTGATAGAAATAAGCTTTTTGTGCGTATGGAAAATTTCTGGGATGTTGTTTATATTTTTGCCCACTACAAAGGGAAGCACAGCCGAGAGCTGCCCAGTGACACGAGCCTACCAGACGAGCTAAACTACTTCTATGCTCACTTCGAGGCAAATAACACTGAAACATGCATGAGAGCACCAGCTGTTCTGGAAGTCTGTATAATCAATCTCTCCGCAGCCGATGTAAGACCTTTAAACTGGTCAACATTCACAAGGCCGCAGAGCCAGACGGATTACCAGGACGTGTACTGCGAGCATATGCTGACCAACTGGCAAGTATCTAAACTGACATTTTCAACCTCTCCCTGTCCGAGTCTGTAATACCAACATGTTTTAAGCAGACCACCATAGTGCCTGTGCCCAAGAACACTAAGGTAACCTGCCTAAATGACTACCGCCCCGTAGCACTCACGTCTGTATTCATGAAGTGCTTCGAAAGGCTGGCCCATGGATCACATCAACACCATTATCCCAGAAATCCTAGACCCACTCCAATTTGCATACTGCCCCAACAGATCCACAGATGATGCAATCTCTATTCCACTCCACACTGCCCTTTCCCATCTGGACTAAAGCAACACCTATGCGAGAATGCTATTAATTGACTACAGCTCAGCGTTCAACACCAGAGTGCCCTTCAAGCTCATCAATAAGCTAAGGACCCTTGGACTAAACACCTCCCTCTGCAACTAGATCCTGGACTTCCTGACGGGCCACCCCCAGGTGGTAAGGGTAGGTAACAACACATCCGCCACGCTGATACTCAACACAGGGGCCCCTCGGGTGCATGCTCAGCCCCCTCCTGTACTCCCTGTTCACTCATGACTGCACGGCCAGGCAGGACTCCAACACCATCATTAAGTTTGCCAATTACACAACAGTGGTAGGCCTGATCACCGACAACGACGAGACAGCCTATAGGGAGGAGGTCAGAGACCTGGCCGTGTGGTGCCAGGACAACAACCTCTCCCTCAACACAAAAGAGATGATTGTGGACTCCAGGAAAAAGAGGACCGAGCACGCCTCCATTCTCATCGATGGGACTGCAGTTGAGCAGGTTGAGAGTTTTAAGTTCCTTGGTGTCCACATCACCAACAAACTAACATGGTCCAAGCACACCAAGACCGTTGTGAAGAGGGCACGACAAAACCCATTCAGGAGACTGAAAAGATTTGGCATGGGTCCTCAGATCCTCAAAAGATTCTACAGCTGCACCATCGAGAGTTGCATCACTGCCTGGTATGGCAACTGCTCGGCCTCTGACTGCAAGGCAGTACAGAGGGTAGGGCATACGTACACCGTATATCACCGGGGCCAAGCTTCCTACCATCCAGGACCTCTATACCAGGTAGTGTCAGAGGAAGGCCCTAAAATTTGTCGGACTCCAGCCACCCTAGCCATAGACTGTTTTCTCTGATACTGCACAGAAAGTGGTACAAGAGCGCCAAGTCTAGATCCAAGATGGTTCTAAACAGCTTCTACCCCCAAGTCATAAGACTCCTGAACACCTAATCAAATGGCTACTTAGACTATTTGTATTGCCCCCTCCTCCCCCCACTTTAATAACTCTACCTACATGTACATATTACCTCAACTAACTGGTGCCCCTGCACATTGACTCTGTACCGGTACCCCCCTGTATATAGTCTCGCTATTGTTATTTTACTGCTGCTCTTTAATTACTTGTTACTTTTATTTCTTATTCTTATCTGTATTTTTTTAGGGGCTCGTTAAATAAGCATTTCACTGTAAGGTCTACATCTGTTTGTATTCTGCATTTCACTGTAAGGTCTACATCTGTTTGTATTCTGCATTTCACTGTAAGGTCTACATCTGTTTGTATTCTGCATTTCACTGTAAGGTCTACATCTGTTTGTATTCTGCACGTGACTAATATGATTTGATTTGACACCTGTGTTGAACATGTCTGCCTTTCGTTGATGGGGATTCTAAGGAAGCTTTACTGATCTAACCACACACACACACACACACACACCTGTCTGCAGCCTTCACCATAGTGAAGCACAAGATTATCAGCCTTGAGAACTGTGTTGGCAAAAGTAGTTAGCGGCTTCCTCATTTATCTCCTGTCTTAACTTGAATCTCTGTTTTGGACTGAAACTAGTTTCCTAAATGAACTGGGGAAATGACACCCAAATATCCCACTACACTATTCTGTTACACTACTGTTCCCAGATTTAGGAGGTGGTTCGAGAACAGTACATTACAGTAAAGGTGTGCTCTTCCCGGCACCATTTCTCTCAGTGTCCTTGTCTGAGTCCCAAGTGGGACACTTTAACCTACCTCATCAAAGTGGGACACTTTAACCTAACTCATCAAATAAAAACAAATCACATTTTATTCGTCACATGCGCTGAATACAACAGGTGTAGTAGACCTTACAGTGAAATGCTGAATACAACAGGTGTAGTAGACCTTACAGTGAAATGCTGAATACAACAGGTGTAGTAGACCTTACAGTGAAATGCTGAATACAACAGGTGTAGTAGACCTTACAGTGAAATGCTGAATACAACAGGTGTAGTAGACCTTACAGTGAAATGCTGAATACAACAGGTGTAGTAGACCTTACAGTGAAATGCTGAATACAACAGGTGTAGTAGACCTTACAGTGAAATGCTGAATACAACAGGTGTAGTAGACCTTACAGTGAAATGCTGAATACAACAGGTGTAGTAGACCTTACAGTGAAATGCTGAATACAACAGGTGTAGTAGACCTTACAGTGAAATGCTGAATACAACAGGTGTAGTAGACCTTACAGTGAAATGCTGAATACAACAGGTGTAGTAGACCTTACAGTGAAATGCTGAATACAACAGGTGTAGGTAGACCTTACAGTGAAATGCTGAATACAACAGGTGTAGTAGACCTTACAGTGAAATGCTGAATACAACAGGTGTAGTAGACCTTACAGTGAAATGCTGAATACAACAGGTGTAGTAGACCTTACAGTGAAATGCTGAATACAACAGGTGTAGTAGACCTTACAGTGAAATGCTGAATACAACAGGTGTAGTAGACCTTACAGTGAAATGCTGAATACAACAGGTGTAGGTAGACCTTACAGTGAAATGCGGAATACAACAGGTGTAGGTAGACCTTACAGTGAAATGCTGAATACAACAGGTGTAGTAGACCTTACAGTGAAATGCTGAATACAACAGGTGTAGGTAGACCTTACAGTGAAATGCGGAATACAACAGGTGTAGGTAGACCTTACAGTGAAATGCTGAATACAACAGGTGTAGTAGACCTTACAGTGAAATGCTGAATACAACAGGTGTAGGTAGACCTTACAGTGAAATGCGGAATACAACAGGTGTAGGTAGACCTTACAGTGAAATGCTGAATACAACAGGTGTAGTAGACCTTACAGTGAAATGCTGAATACAACAGGTGTAGGTAGACCTTACAGTGAAATGCGGAATACAACAGGTGTAGTAGACATTAGAGTGAAATGCTGAATACAACAGGTGTAGTAGACCTTACAGTGAAATGCTGAATACAACAGGTGTAGGTAGACCTTACAGTGAAATGCTGAATACAACAGGTGTAGTAGACCTTACAGTGAAATGCTGAATACAACAGGTGTAGTAGACCTTACAGTGAAATGCGGAATACAACAGGTGTAGTAGACCTTACAGTGAAATGCTAAATACAACAGGTGTAGTAGACCTTACAGTGAAATGCTGAATACAACATGTGTAGTAGACCTCACAGTGAAATGCTGAATACAACAGGTGTAGTAGACCTTACAGTGAAATGCTGAATACAACAGGTGTAGTAGACCTTACAGTGAAATGCTGAATACAACAGGTGTAGTAGACCTTACAGTGAAATGCGGAATACAACAGGTGTAGTAGACCTTACAGTGAAATGCTGAATACAACAGGTGTAGTAGACCTTACAGTGAAATGCTTAATACAACAGGTGTAGTAGACCTTATGCTGAATACAACAGGTGTAGTAGACCTTATGCTGAATACAACAGGTGTAGTAGACCTCACAGTGAAATGCTTACCTACAAGCCCTTAAGAAATAATAAATAAAAATAACAATTAATTAAAGAGCGACAGTAAAATAACAATGTGGAGGCTATATACAGGACGTACCGGTACAGAGTCAATGTGGAGGCTATATACAGGGGGTACCGGTACAGAGTCAATGTGGAGGCTATATACAGGGTTACTGGTACAGATTCAATGTGGAGGCTATATACAGGACGTACCGGTACAGAGTCAATGTGGAGGCTATATACAGGGGGTACCGGTACAGAGTCAATGTGGAGGCTATATACAGGGGGTACCGGTACAGAGTCAATGTGGAGGCTATATACAGGGGGTACCGGTACAGAGTCAATGTGGAGGCTATATACTGTGGGTACCGGTACAGAGTCAACGTGGAGGCTATATACAGGGGGTACCGGTACAGAGTCAATGTGGAGGCTATATACTGTGGGTACCGGTACAGAGTCAATGTGGAGGTTATATACAGGGTTACTGGTACAGAGTCAATGTGGAGGCTATATACAGGGGGTACCGGTACAGAGTCAATGTGGAGGCTATATACAGGGGGTACCGGTACAGAGTCAATGTGGAGGCTATATACAGGACGTACCGGTACAGAGTCAATGTGGAGGCTATATACAGGGTTACCGGTACAGAGTTAATGTGGAGGCTATATAGAGGGGGTACAGAGTCAATGTGGAGGCTATATACAGGGTTACCGGTACAGAGTCAATGTGGAGGCTATATACAGGACGTACCGGTACAGAGTCAATGTGGAGGCTATATACAGGGGGTACCGGTACAGAGTCAATGTGGAGGCTATATACAGGGTTACCGGTACAGAGTTAATGTGGAGGCTATATACAGGGGGTACCGGTACAGAGTTAATGTGGAGGCTATATACAGGGTTACCGGTACAGAGTTAATGTGGAGGCTATATACAGGGTTACCGGTACAGAGTTAATGTGGAGACTATATACAGGATGTACTGGTACAGAGTTAATGTGGAGACTATATACAGGGTTACCGGTACAGAGTTAATGTGGAGGCTATATACAGGACGTACCGGTACAGAGTTAATGTGGAGGCTATATACAGGGTTACCGGTACAGAGTTAATGTGGAGGCTATATACAGGATGTACCGGTACAGAGTTATTGTGGAGGCTATATACAGGACGTACCGGTACAGAGTCAATGTGGAGGCTATATACAGGGTTACCGGTACAGAGTTAATGTGGAGACTATATACAGGATGTACTGGTACAGAGTTAATGTGGAGACTATATACAGGGTTACCGGTACAGAGTTAATGTGGAGGCAATATACAGGACGTACCGGTACAGAGTTAATGTGGAGACTATATACAGGATGTACTGGTACAGAGTTAATGTGCCCGGTTAGTCGAGGTAGTTGAGGTAATATGTACATGTGGGTAGAGTTATGAAAGTGACTGCATAGATAAATATGTAGTGCACTACGTTTGATCAGGGTCTTTAGTTAAAAGTAGTGCACTACGTTCCATCGGGGTCTTTCGTTAAAAGTAGGGCACTACGCTCGATCATGGTCTTTAGTTAAAAGTAGGGCACTATGTAGGGAATACGGTACTATTTGGGAGGGACCTCTGAGTTCTTAACATGCCAGAGAAGTCTGTGTTCTTCCTCCGACATCACACAATCTCATGCTCTCTGACATCAGAGGACGGCGTGTCACTAAGAGTTGTGGTGTTTATCTGACTGGAGCGGAGTCAGGCTCGGCTTGTCGACTGACCGTTTCACTGGCTCCGTCTAAAGGTCATGATTGCTCCCCGCAGCTGTCTGTCTGAAAAAGAAAGGGGCCTGTCCTGTCTCTGTAGTGGCTACATTCTGTTCCCGAATTGTTTGGCCTTCCATTCGACGATTGCTTAAATGTTATCAATGCTCAACAGCCTGAGGGCAACACTTTTTCTCTTGCTAAAACACGTGCAACAAGCTTAAAGCAGTGAGAACTTACCAGTTTTTTTGGTGCCCGTATAGCGGCAGTCAAGCATCACCCAAGAGGCTGCTACACCATGGCCTTTTTTTGCCTTTACCTCCCTTATCTCACCTCATTTGCTCACATCGTATATAGACTTGTTTCTACTGTATTATTGACTGTATGTTTGTTTTACTCCATGTGTAACTCTGTGTCGTTGTATGTGTCGAACTGCTTTGCTTTATCTTGGCCAGGTCGCAATTGTAAATGGGAACTTGTTCTCAACTTGCCTACCTGGTTAAATAAAGCTGAAAGAAAAAATAACATTGCTAATGGACGAGGAAAATTGTAGTCCAATAATTGCAAGTCCAACATCTTGCTAGCTATGGAAGGATTCTCTTAGTATTAGACTGTGAAGATTGCTTTGTTGGGTACATGAAAATCTCAGGTAGTGTAAAAGAGATCCACAGCACCGAGCTCATGTGTCTGTTGACTGAAGGCCACACTGTTATGCCCAGTTTGAACTCTTTTCCTGCCTCTCAGTTGGACAGAACTTCATGGTCCATTTGTGGTCAGGAAGTAGGGATTTCATCTTTCCGTTTCCTCGCTACTGCTCAAGCGTTTCTCCAAACATCTGTCCCTCAGTGGACTTACTGAATGCAAGCCAAGTAGCTTGACAGACCGTGTGCAAGCTGAGCTCAGGGACTTTTTCACTTTTGATGCCCCCAATTTTTTTTCCAAAATAAGGATAATTGTGCATGCAAATAAATGTACTGGGCTAAAGATGGATCAGCCCATCTGGCATTTGACCGAACTGCCCTATGGCCAATCCTGGCTGGGCCCAGGAAGTGAAGGGATAGTAGGATGAAGTACTTTTTATTTGTTTTCATACCCTCTAATGCTCTAGAGCAGGGCTCTTTAACCCTGTTTCTAGAGAGCTACCGTCCTGTAGGTTTTCACTCCAACCCTAATCTAGCAAACCTGATTCTAATAATTAGCTGGTTGATAAACTGAACCAGGATAGTTACAACTGGAGTTGGAGTGAAAACCTACAGGAAGGTAGCTCTCCAGGAACAGCGTTGTAGAGCCCTGCTCTAGAGTCTAGTGGGAGAGGTAGCCTAGTCATTGGTTTGTCTTGTTTGTGAGATGAATCCCCTTTGCGTGCTCTGCTGGATTCCCTACAGTCTTGTGAGTGGACACCTGGAGGGAAGGGGCCCCTGCTGGCCCCTCTGTGATGGACAGCGTGCCGCTTCAGATGGCGCTAATTTTGGCTGCTTGTGGGAGGAGCTGCCTGTGGGAGGAGCAGCCTGTGGGAGGAGAAGAAGGGTTGCATCACTCTACCATGTGGTTCAGTTTATAGATAGGAGAGCGGGGAGGGAGAAGAGGATGGGAGATGGTAGTGGGGAGGGTGGAGTGGAAAGGGTGGAGTGGAGAGGAGGGGGTGGGAGGGAAGAAGAGAGGATGGGAGGGAAGAGAGGATGGGAGGGAAGAGAGGATGGGAGGGAAGAAGAGAGGATGGGAGGGAAGAAGAGAGGATGGGAGGGAAGAAGAGAGGATGGGAGGGGAGAAGAGAGGATGGGAGAGGAGAGGATGGGAGGGAAGAAAAGAGGATGGGAAGAAAAGAGGATGGGAGGGAAGAAAAGAGGATGGGAGGGAAGAAAAGAGGATGGGAGGGGAGAGGAGAAGACGGGAGGGGAGAGGACGGGAGGGGAGAGGACGGGAGGGGAGAGGACGGGAGGGGAGAAGAGGACGGGAGGGGAGAAGAGGACAGGAGGGGAGAAGAGGACAGGAGGGGAGAAGAGGACAGGAGGGGAGAAGAGGACAGGAGGGGGGAAGAGGACGGGAGGGGAGAAGAGGACGGGAGGGGAGAAGAGGACGGGAGGGGAGAGGACGGGATGGGAGGGGAGAAGAGGACAGAACGGGAGGGGAGAAGAGGACGGGAGGGGAGAAGAGAGGACGGGAGAAGAGAGGAGGGGAGGGGAGAAGAGGACAGAACGGGAGGGGAGAAGAGGACAGAACGGGAGGGGAGAAGAGGACAGAACGGGAGGGGAGAAGAGGACGGGAGGGGAGGGGAGAAGAGGACAGAACGGGAGGGGAGAAGAGGACGGGAGGGGAGGGGAGAAGAGAGGACGGGAGGGGAGGGGAGAAGAGAGGACATGACGGGAGGGGAGAAGAGAGGACATGACGGGAGGGGAGAAGAGGACGGGAGGGGAGAAGAGTGGAAGGGAAGAGAGAAGAGGACGGGAGGGGAGAAGAGTGGAAGAGAAGAGGACGGGAGGGGTGGAGAGGAGTGGATGGGAAGAGAGGAGTGGAGTGGAGAGGAGGGGAAGGGGGAATGGAGGAGTGGATGGGAGAAGAGGGGAGAGGATGGGAGGAGAGGATGGAGGGGAAGGGAGAAGATGAGTGGTGGGGAAGGGAGGTGTGGTGGGGAAGGGAGAAGAGAAGAGGAGTGGGAGAAGAGAGGAAGGCAGGGGAGGATGGGGGAGAAAGGAGAGGGAAAGGTGGGTCACATGACAGTCCTACTTGTCACATAACACCACAATGGGACATTGTGACATGTGAATCGCCTGTGTATCTGCGTGTGTGTGCATGCAATCTTTCATTTGCGCTTTCATGTGCTTGCATGTCTGTCTGTTTGCATATACACTCAGTTGCCAGTTTATCAGGTACACCCATCTAGGACCCTCCTTTGCCTCCAGAACAGCCTGAATTCTTTGGGTATGGATTCTACAAGGTGTGGCGTTCAAACATTTCTCAATTGGTATCAGGGGATCTAAAGTGTGCCAGGAAAATGTTCTCCACACCATTACACCACCACCACCACCAGCCTGTGCCCTTGACACCAGGCAGGATGGGCCATGGACTCCACACCACCACCACCAGCCTGTACTGTTGACACCAGGCACGATGGGCCATGGACTCCACACCACCACCAACCAGCCTGTACTGTTGACACCAGGCAGGATGGGCCATGGACTCCACACCACCACCACCAGCCTGTACTGTTGACACCAGGCAGGATGGGCCATGGACTCCACACCACCACCACCAGCCTGTACTGTTGACACCAGGCACGATGGGCCATCGACTCATGCTGCTTACGTCAAATCCTGCCATCAGCATGACGCAACAGGAACCAGGATTCGTCGAACCAGGCAATGTTTTTGCACTCCTCGATTGTCCAGTGTTGGTGATCGTGTGCCCGCTGGAGCCGCTTCTCCTTGTTTTTAGCTGATAGGAGTGGAACCCGGTGTGGTCTTCTGCTGCAATGGCCTGTCCGTGACAAGGACCGTCGACATGGAGCGATTCCGAAATGCTCTTCTGCACAGCACTGTTGTACTGCGCCGTTATTTGCCTGTTTGTGGCCCGCCTGTTAGCTTGCATGATTCTTGCCATTCTCCTTCGACCTCTCTCATCAACAAGATATTTTCAACCTGCAGGACTGCTGCTGACTTTTTTGTTTGTCACACTTTTCTCTGTAAACCCCTAGACTCGTGAAAAGCCAGGAGGCCAGCCATTTCAAAGATACTGGAACTGCTGCGCCTGGCGCCAACGATCAGACCACGCTCAAAGTCACTTAGGTCACTTAGGTAATGCCCGTTCATCTAACATTCAATCAACACTAACTGAATTCCTCGATGCTTGTCTGCCTGCTTTATATACTCACTGTCTATAGGAGCGAACCATTTTTGTGAACGGGGTGGTGTACCTAATTAACTTGTGTGTGTCAATGGGTGTACACGTGTGTGATGCTTGTAATCAGGGATTATCAGCCCTCTACATATGAGCCGCTATCAGCAGATAGCCTCTATCACTGAGAGGCAGTAATTGCTGCTAATGTCACCATGCAGGAACTAGTAGGGAGCGTGCCACTGTCTCGCCCACCCAGATAATGATATTTAAATCAGATAGACATCTCGCCATAATTGGAGTGTACTCCTCTAATGCATTGTTAGCTTATTGACTGGTGCTGTCCACAAATGCTACATTGTTTGAGGCCGAGGGGAACTTTGCGTGTCTGGCAGAAGCCCAGGTTATGAGTTTAGAGTATAGCTATGGTGTTCATATCAGGACAGCCTTAACAGTTGAGTTTGAAGTCCTGGAGGCTGTTTTAATATGGGCACCATACAGAGTTCCTATAGTCCTGTTTCACCTGGTCCCGAGCCTGGTGGACTGCCTCAGGGCATAGTAGAGAATAACTACGATTACATTACATGGCAGAGGTCTGCAGTTATGAGGTCAGTTGGACATGCTGCCAAATTCTCTAAAACGATATTGGAGGTGGCTTATGATAGAAAAATGAACATTCAATCCTTTGGCAACAGCTCTGGTGGACATTCCTGCAGTCAGCATGCCAATTGTAAGCTCCCTCAAAACTCAAGACATCTGTAGCATTGTGTTGTGTGACAAAACTGCTCATTTTATTGGCATTTTACTGTCCTCAGACCAAATCTGTTTTGCAAGAAAGACCCGGACAATGCCATCCTAGGTTTGGGTAAACAGACATTTCTCCCAGCCTATCGTGTCAGCTTCGATCACATAACTAATATGTCTGCTTCGATGACATACTGTAGAACTGCAACGGTTAAATGTCACTATTTTGACATCCTAATAATGACATCATGTTGTCTTGTGATAGGTCAATGGTCAGCCCCTCAACTCTAGGTCCCTCAAATTCAAATTTGGACCTTGAAGCCAGCTCCCACCACTTTTTAAATGATTCCCTTTTATTCAGGGTTAGAGTTAGACCTGAAACACCAGGTGGGTGCAGTTAATTACCAGGTAACCAGCAGTACTCCAGAGCCCCTCGTAGGGTAGGATTTGAGTCGAGGGGCCAGGAAGGTCTAGAAGCACGGTTTCGACTGCTCCTACAGTTTTCTGCATCGGTACTGCAGTTTAAATGACACCCGGCCCAGAAAGACTATTTCCATAGACAGCCACATAGAGAAGTCAGATTTGAAAATTCCTAAAAAAAGACACTGTAGTTATCATCTTTCCACAAAATATCCATTTAATTATTCAATTTTATTTTGCTGAGACCTATTTTTTTATTTTCTTCATCACTCACAGCTGAAGATATTAACATTTTATGTTCATCAGTGTTTGCCATGATTTTGGATGACATCGTTGCTGCTCACCCTGCTCCCTGTGTGTATTGAATGCTAGTGAGCATGTGATGTTGGTACAGTGCCTTGCGAAAGTATTCGGCCCCCTTGAACTTTGCGACCTTTTGCCACATTTCAGGCTTCAAACATAAAGATATAAAACTGTATTTTTTTGTGAAGAATCAACAACAAGTGGGACACAATCATGAAGTGGAACGACATTTATTGGATATTTCAAACTTTCTTAACAAATCAAAAACTGAAAAATTGGGCGTGCAAAATTATTCAGCCCCCTTAAGTTAATACTTTGTAGCGCCACCTTTTGCTGCGATTACAGCTGTAAGTCGCTTGGGGTATGTCTATCAGTTTTGCACATCGAGAGACTGAATTTTTTTCCCATTCCTCCTTGCAAAACAGCTCGAGTTCAGTGAGGTTGGATGGAGAGCATTTGTGAACAGCAGTTTTCAGTTCTTTCCACAGATTCTCGATTGGATTCAGGTCTGGACTTTGACTTGGCCATTCTAACACCTGGATATGTTTATTTTTGAACCATTCCATTGTAGATTTTGCTTTATGTTTTGGATCATTGTCTTGTTGGAAGACAAATCTCCGTCCCAGTCTCAGGTCTTTTGCAGACTCCATCAGGTTTTCTTCCAGAATGGTCCTGTGTTTGGCTCCATCCATCTTCCCATCAATTTTAACCATCTTCCCTGTCCCTGCTGAAGAAAAGCAGGCCCAAACCATGATGCTGCCACCACCATGTTTGACAGTGGGGATGGTGTGTTCAGCTGTGTTGCTTTTACGCCAAACATAACGTTTTGCATTGTTGCCAAAAAGTTCAATTTTGGTTTCATCTGACCAGAGCACCTTCTTCCACATGTTTGGTGTGTCTCCCAGGTGGCTTGTGGCAAACTTTAAACGACACTTTTTATGGATATCTTTAAGAAATGTCTTTCTTCTTGCCACTCTTCCATAAAGTCCAGAATGTCTTCCATAAAGGCCAGACTTCACAACAGTATCTCGGACCTGCCTGGTGTGTTCCTAGTTCTTCGTGATGCTCTCTGCGCTTTTAACGGACCTCTGAGACTATCACAGTGCAGGTGCATTTATACGGAGACTTGATTACACACAGGTGGATTGTATTTATCATCATTAGTCATTTAGGTCAACATTGGATCATTCAGAGATCCTCACTGAACTTCTGGAGAGAGTTTGCTGCACTGAAAGTAAAGGGGCTGAATAATTTTGCACGCCCAATTTTTCAGTTTTTGATTTGTTAAAAAAGTTTGAAATATCCAATAAATGTCGTTCCACTTCATGATTGTGTCCCACTTGTTGTTGATTCTTCACAAAAAAATACAGTTTTATATCTTTATGTTTGAAGCCTGAAATGTGGCAAAAGGTCGCAAAGTTCAAGGGGGCCGAATACTTTCGCAAGGCACTGTATGTGTAAACTGAATGCAACCCGGATGTAAACGGTCCATGAATCTGCGTATCCGAACGCGAGTACGTTACTTTGAAAACAACACGCGGACCTCTTAGACATCTCTCGTTCTTCATACCTCGGTGATTTGAATACCCCTTGCTATAGTTCAAAGCTGCTGACGCTAATCTGGAGTCAGTTTTGCATTTTCCGCACTAATGCTTAGGGTCAGGATTGGTCCTAGATCTGTACCGAGGGGAAACTTCACCCAGGAGCACTACGGCAGAGCTGTACTGTTTTGTACCGTACCCAGTTAATAAGTCTTATCAGAAGGAAGCCAATTTCGATGGACACGCCCAGCTGACATCTGTTTCCAACGGCTGTACAAAGAATCCTGTCAGAACTCAGGATTGCCGTTTGTTTAATCCGACTATCGTGGCAAATGTAATGTTGACGAAGGCAGCCGAGTTATGTCCTTTTAATTCACTAGGACTGACTAATCTAAAACTCAGGTGGAGACCGACAGAGGGATAGAAAAACATGTTGTGTTTCCTTCCACTGTCTCCTGGTGGGACCCTGACAGGATTATTTCTACAGGGTCCTGGTTTCCCACAAGCATTGTTAGAACTTACAGTGGAGCATCGTTTAACACTAATACAATCGCTATGATGAATTCATTATTTTGGGGAATTTTCAGTTCTCCATGTGTAGCTTTTATTTTGGTTGTTGCACTGAACAAAAAATATAAACGCAACATGTAAAGTGTTGGTCCCATGATTCATGAGCTGAAATAAAAAAAAATTGTGCACACATTTGTTTACTTCCCTGTTAGTCAGCATAGTCAGCACTTTGACAAGATAATCCATCCACCTGACAGGTGTGGCATATCAAGAAGCTGATTAAACAGCAGGATCATTACACAGGTGCACCTTGTGCGGGGGACAATAAAAGGCCACTTTAAAATGAGCCCGTAAAGATCGTCTGTCCTCGTTTGCAACACCCACTACCGAGTTTCAAACTGCCTCTGGAAGCAAAGTCAGCACAAGAACTGTTCGTCAGGAGCTTCATGAAATGGGTTTCCATGGCCGAGCAGCCGCACGCAAGCCTAAGATCCCCATGCACAATTCCAAGCGTCAGCTGGAGTGGTGTAAAGCTCTGGAGCAGTGGAAATGCGTTCTCTGGAGTGATGACTCAAATGTCACCATCTTGCAGTCCGACATACGAATCTGGGTTTGGCGGATACCAGGAGAACGCTACCTGCCCGACTGCATAGTGCCTTTTTGTAAAGGAGGAATAATGGACTGGGGCTGTTTCTTTTGGTTCTGGCTAGGCCCCTTAGTTCCAGGGAAAGGAAATCTTAATGCTACAGCATACAATGACATTCTAGATGATTCTTTACTTCCAACTTTGTGGCAACAGTTTGGGTAAGGCCCTTTCCTGTTTCAACATGACAATGCCCTGTGCACAAAGCGAGGTCCATACAGAAATGGTTTATCGAGATCAGTGTGAAGAACTTGAGTGGCCTGCAGAGAGCCCTGACCTCAACCCCATCTAATAGCTTTGGGATGACAAGGAAAGCCAAATGCAAGCCCGGCCTAATCGCCTAACACCGGTACCTGACCTCACTAATGCTCTTGTGGCAGCAATGTTTCAACATCTAGTGGAAAGCCTTCCCAGAAGAGTGGAGGCTGTTATAGCAGAGAGGAGACCAACTCCATATCAATGCCCATGATTTTGGAATGAGATGTTCAACATGTGGTGTATATATAGGTCAAATATATATTTTCTACATACTTTATTATTTGTTGTACTGTTTGGACTTACGTGGGGGGGGGGGGGGGGGGGAATGCTTAAGCGGCCCACCCACAGATTTCAGTGGCAGAAAATTCCCTGCTCTAGCATTTTCCTTGTGCAGGCAGACGTCCGTCATCAGGACTCATCAAGCCCAAGATGGCCCCCCTCTCTAATTAATTAATGACCACCTTCCCTTCCTTCTCCTCTTTCAACAGGCCTTTTTGTTTCCCTGCATGTCACAGGTCCTTGGCCAGTAATGAGGAGATTGAGTTACTTTGACGGACTTGTGACTTGTGTTGTCGTTGATTCGTTATGATGTCTTGTGATTCGCTGCCATTTGTTTGTATGGCTTTGGTTTAGGGCTAAGTTTACTGCTTCAGTTTTCCACCTCTGACATCTGCAGTCTTTCCATATCATCTCTGTCTGACATTATCCATATCATCTCAGTCATAACATTATGCTATTAGCTAATAGGAAATATAATCAGAGTTGATGATAAACCAATCTGGGAATTAAATTGATATAATCCCAATAACCATGGTGAATCAGAGGGTTAATGTGTGGTCACAGATTTGGTCATAAATCAGTTAATATCTGAAGATGTGACCAGATGTCCCATCTCCACTCGGACAATTGATGATACCCATGCTAGAGAATCAGGAGACAGTTTAATATCGAGAATCAGGAGACAGTTTAATATCGAGAATCAGGAGACAGTTTAATATCGAGAACCAGGAGACAGTTTAATATCGAGAATCAGGAGACAGTTTAATATCGAGAACCAGGAGACAGTTTAATATCGAGAACCAGGAGACAGTTTAATATCGAGAACCAGGAGACAGTTTAATATCGAGAACCAGGAGACAGTTTAATATCGAGAACCAGGAGACAGTTTAATATCGAGAACCAGGAGACAGTTTAATATCGAGAACCAGGAGACAGTTTAATATCGGGAACCAGGAGACAGTTTAATATCGAGAACCAGGAGACAGTTTAATATCGAGAACCAGGAGACAGTTTAATATCGAGAATCAGGAGACAGTTTAATATTGAGAACCAGGAGACAGTTTAATATCGAGAATCAGGAGACAGTTTAATATCGAGAATCAGGAGACAGTTTAATATCGAGAATCAGGAGACAGTTTAATATCGAGAATCAGGAGACAGTTTAATATCGAGAATCAGGAGACAGTTTAATATCGAGAATCAGGAGACAGTTTAATATCGAGAACTAGGAGACAGTTTAATATCGAGAACATTTGAATTACTGGTATACACCATGCAGAACAGACCACTTACTTGGTTTTATGAGCCAACATATGTAGAGGCTTGGAATGTGCTCCAGTCAAGTGAACATGCTGTTCACAGCCCAATGACATGTCTTATTTTCATTGGTACAATTATAGATGACATGTGTCCGAATAGGATATTAAATTAGCTGTAGGCCTACCACTCGCTCTCTCTTTTACTCTTTCCCTCTCCCGCTCTCTCTCTTTCTCTTTACAGAAGTACTATTGATATAAGCTCACTCTTTCATTTTAAGGTAACTGGTTAGATATTTCCAAATGGAAAGATATTTTGCTGAGGGGCACCACGACTAGCAGTAGCACCACGACTCATTCAAATGCTTTGTTCGGCCTAGTGGTTAGAGCGGTGGACTAGTAACCGGAAGGTTGCAAGTTCAAACCCCTGAGCTGACAAGGTACAAATCTGTCATTCTGCCCCTGAACAGGCAGTTAGTTAACCCACTGTTCCTAGGCAGTCATTGAAAATAAGAATTTGTTCTTAACTGACTTGCCTAGTTAAATAAAGGTAAAATAATAAAAATACACTGAGTACACACAGAATGAGCAGTAAAGTAGTCCTCTATCCAAGTACCTTTGTTTTGAGACAGTCCTCCATTGTGTGTGCGATGCATCCTGGCCCCAGAGAGATACAGTGAGAGATACAGAGAGGAAGGAAGCTCCTCTCAGGACCATAGACTTTAATGTAAAAGGTTATCCATGAGTCGTCATGGTTGTTGTGCGTGTAGACACTCGCTGACAAGAGGGTGGACAGCAGACTGTAGCTCTAACTTTATGAAGGGATTTCAATGGGTTAGATATTGCTCTATATTAAAATGATTCAAATGAGATGGGTAGATGGGCTGCTGGTTCGAATCCCCGAGCCGATTGGGGGTGAAAAAAAACTGTCTGTGCCCTTGAGCAAGGTACTTAACCCTAATTGATCCGGTTCGTCTCTCTGGATAAGAGCGTCTGCTAAATGACTCATTTGTAATCTGTGCTGTTCTTCTGTAGTAACTCAGCAACAATTATACCGTAAGGGGTTCACATGGAGAAACAATGGTTAGGAATACTCCTATTGAACCCCCCTCTCTCTGTATCTCTCTCTGTTTTCCTTTCTTTATAGAAACATTTAGTTTTGTATTTAAAAAAAAAGAAGAGTTGTGTCTGAAATGGCACCCTATGCCCTACATAGTGCACTACTTTTAACCATGGCCCGTAGAACTCTGGTCAAAAGTAGTGCACTATATACCGCAACTGAGTTAGGAAGGACGCCTGTGTCTTTTTTTATATAGTGACTGCACATTTGTTTTTGTCCTGAACTTATTTAGGCTTTTGCCATAACAAAGAGGTTGGAAAGTGATTGGCTTTCCATTTTTTTTTCATCAATTCTAAATGATTGGGGGGTATTGTGTGTCTTCCAGTTACACCAAATCTACATTGTAATCTGTTTTGAATTCAGGCTGCAACACAACAACACGTGGAGACGGTTCAGTGGTGTGAATACGTTCTGAAGGCGCTGTAGGGTTTAGGGCGCCACTTCTGACACCGCCACAGATATTTGCAGTTCTACAAAACTGTCAGTAAAAGTTATCTGAAATTGGAAGGCACAGATTGGGCCTTTTTCATGTGTGAACTCTGTTTGAATCATACATTCAGAGTGCAATAATCACTGTTAAATGGAGGCCTTTTTAAACACACCACTAATCAACAGTGGGACTGCACAGACGGCTTTGTTTAGAACTCACGGGACTGTTGGCTGCAGCTCAGGAAGTGTCAAAACTGTCACTGCAGGTCGTTTGCAAAAATGAAGAAATATACAGTTTGACCCCTTTCTAATTTACTTTACCTTCCATCGTTTTTATACTGAACTTGATCAGATCTTCAACCAAAACCTAATATTAGATAAAGGGAACCTGAGTTTACAAATAACAAAACAAATTATACTTATTTAATTTATTTAATTAACAAAGTTATGCAACTCCCAATTCCCCTGTGTGAAAAAGTAATTGCCCCCTTTACACTCAATAATTGGTTGTGCCACCTGCGATGACTGCAACCAAACTCTTCCTGTAGTTGTTGATCGGTCTCTCACGTCGCTGAGTAGGAATTTTGGCCCACTCTTCCACGCAGAACTGCTTGAACTCAGCCACATTTGTGGGTTTTCAAGCATGAACTGCTTGTTTCAAGTCCTGCCACAATATCTCAGTTGGGATTATGTCTGGACTTGGACTAGGCCATTCCGAAATGTCACATTTTATTGCTTTTTAACCATTTTCATTTAGACTTGATTGTGTGTTTTGGATCATTGTCTTGCAGCATTACTCAGCTGCACTTCAACTTCAGCTCACAGACACATGGCCTGACATCCTCCTGTAGAATTATCTGATACAGATCAGAATTTATGGTTCCTTTTATTTATTAAGGCATGTCGTCCAGGTCCCGAGGCAGCAAAGCATCCCCAAACCATCAAACTACCACCACCATGCTTGACCTTTGGGATGTGGTTCTTACTGTGGAATGCAGTGTTTGGTTTTCACCAGTCATATTGGAACCCATGTCTTACCTGCGCTCTTCATACTAACAAGAAATGTATTGACACCTACTAAAATGTCTTATTTATAATGCACATAATATTTCACATGTCTTGTTGCTGCAGGATTATTTTCCTGCTGTGGTCAAACTGGTCAAATTAACATTCAGAACACCTCCCCAATACGGAGTTGCACCTATACCCCCCCCCCCCATTTGTCCGGGCATAATATATTTATTATTATTTTTATTTAACCATAAACCACAAGGTGTCAAAAACGTTCCACAGAGATGCTGGCCCATGTTGACTCCAATGCTTCCCACAGTTGTGTCAAGTTGGCTGGATGTCCTTTGGGTGGTGGATTATTCTTGATACCCACGGGAAACTGTTAAGCGTGAAAACCCCAGCAGCGTTGCAGTTCTTGACACAACCTACCCCATTCAAAGCAACCTAAATATTTTGTCTTGCCCATTCACCCTCTAGATGGCAAACATACATAATCCATTTCTCAATTGTCTCAAGGCTTAAACACTCTTCTGCCTGTCTCCTCCTCTCATCTACAATTATTGAAGTGGATTTAACAAGTGACATCAATATTGTGCGTAGGTAGAATCTAGTGAGTACTGGTGGTAGAATCTAGTGAGTACTGTAGGTAGAGTCTATAGTGAATACTGTAGTTGGGATTTGTCCTGGAGTGTCCCAGCAGTTGTATTACCGTTGCCCAATAGTTTTTCAGGGCGCTTGGGAGGAAGTTATCTTTGATCAGCTCCAGGAAGAAGTCGGACTTATCCCTCTCGCTGGGGATTTGCAAAACTAATCCACCCTCCAGCGACAAGTGTGAGTAGGTCAGGACAGAGGCTTGGGCAGTGGATACCAGGAACACGCTGGTTGCGGTCTTCAGGTCATAAAACCATGCATGCCACCTGTAATGTTTATACCACAGAAATAGGATCTGGCCTCGAGTTAGTTCGCTCGCTAGCTGGAGTCTTTGTTCTGTTTCTGTATTCTACCTCTCTCCACACACAGCTTCTCTTCTACTCTGTCGACAGCCATTCAACCAGAATCACCTTTGAGAAAAGAGTGAAAAGAATCTCTCTCTGTGTGTGTGTGTGTGACATCAGAGAGGTTTGTCAGTGCGTGGAGGATTGGGTGGGGTTGGAGGTCAGAGGTCGGTGATAGGGTCACAGGCCTAGTCTTGTGTTTCACCCGAAGATGTGGGGCCTCTGTTCCTGTTTTACCCTGGCTAGGGCCTGCTGAATGAGACCAAAGAGCGCGGAAGTGAGAGAGGGGAAATTAAAACGTGTGTTTTCAGGTATCTAGATGATACTGATCTTAATGGCTTGTTATTAGAGCTGGTGGGAGGGGGCGGTGTGTGTGTGTGAGGGTCTCCGGTGGTCATGTGAGAGCTTGGGTAAACTTTTGGACCTCCAACAGAGGCTGCTCTATATTTGGTAGTTGAGGCACGGCTGACGACCCCTTCCAGTGACCCTCGTGACCCACACACCTGCTCTCCCTCAGACAGCAGCACATCCATCCTCTTATTGTGTCCATAACGTTGGACCCTCTCCACTCTCTCTCTCTCTCTCTCTCTCTCTCTCTCTCTCTCTCTCTCTCTCTCTCTCTCTCTCTCTCTCTCTCTCTCTCTCTCTCTCTCTCTCTCTCTCTCTCTCTCTCTCTCTCTCTCTCTCTCTCTCTCTCTCTCTCTCTCTCTCTCAGCTCTCTTGTCTCTCTCTCTCTCCACTCTCTCTCTCTCTCTCTCTCTCTCTCTCAGCTCTCTCTCCCTCAGCTCTCTTGTCTCTCTCTCTCTCCACTCTCTCTCTCTCTCTCTCTCTCTCTCTCTCAGCTCTCTCTCCCTCAGCTCTCTTGTCTCTCTCTCTCTCCACTCTCTCTCTCTCTCTCTCTCTCTCTCTCTCTCTCAGCTCTCTCTCTCTCAGCTCTCTTGTCTCTCTCTCTCGCTCTCTCTCTCTCAGCTCTCTTGTCTCTCTCTCTCTCTCTCTCAGCTCTCTTGTCTCTCTCTCTCTCTCTCGCTCTCTCTCTCCTATCTCTTGCCTCTCTGTTCTCTCTCTCTCAGCTCTCTCTCTCAGCTCTCTTGTCTCTCTCTCTCTCTCTCCGCTCTCTCTCTCTCTCTCTCTCCGCTCTCTCTCTCTCTCTCTCTCTCAGCTCTCTTGTCTCTCTCTCTCTCTCTCTCAGCTCTCTTGTCTCTCTCTCTCTCTCTCTCTCTCTCAGCTCTCTTGCCTCTCTGTTCTCTCTCTCTCTCTCAGCTCTCTCTCTCTCAGCTCTCTTGTCTCTCTCTCTCTCTCCGCTCTCTCTCTCTCTCTCTCTCCGCTCTCTCTCTCTCCGCTCTCTCTCTCTCTCTCAGCTCTCTTGTCTCTCTCTCTCTCTCTCTCTCGCTCATTCTCTCCTATCTCTTGCCTCTGTTCTCTCTCTCTCTCAGCTCTCTCTCTCTCTCAGCTCTCTTGTCTCTCTCTCTCTCTCTCCGCTCTCTCTCTCCGCTCTCTCTCTCTCTCTCTCTCTCTCTCTCTCTCAGCTCTCTTGTCTCTCTCTCTCTCTCTCTCTCTCTCTCTCACTCTCCTATCTCTTGCCTCTCTGTTCTCTCTCTCTCATAGCTACATACAGACTGGAAGTTATTTTCCATACAGTGCGTACATTTATAAGAAACTGTTGGAAGCAATGAAACTTACATATGAACATGTCTTTGTATGTATTTTAGGTAATGGAGTCAAGCTCGTAGTGTTATGATGGCTGGCTGTATGTTACTATGTTTCATCGCTTCAATTACATTGTGTTCAGGTTACACTACTTACTGTCTGTTGTTTACAATGATTATTTCCTACCATTTCCTACCAATCTCTTTGTCATTAGTTCCCCATATGGTTAGCATACTAAGCAATTCTGGTTGTGTGCATGTCCCTTTCAACACCACTGTGTCATCCCCAGTGCGTGATCAGTCCCAAAACCCCTGTTCCTTATTTAGCTCCCAGGGTTAAGGGTCAGGGGTGCGTAGGGACCATATGAATGACTGCTTGTTATCAGGTGCTGGACAAAAGATCTTGTGTATGTATGCATGTGTGTGTCAGGCAGGCAGCAGGAAACGTGGATTCACAGTGCTATAGCGCTGAACTACGAGGTAAATCAGAAACACAAGCCAATCAATATACACTAACTCACAAATAAACCCTTGAAAACAAAATAAAATCCTCTAGACTATATCACATTTGCATGTTGGTCATTTAGCAGATGCTAGTATACAGAGAGACTTAGTCGGTGCATTCAGCTAAGGTAGGTAAGTCAACTACATGTCTCAGTCATTGCTTTGTCATTAAGGGGTATTGTGTTTAGATTTGGTAAGGGGGAAGAAAAAATATTCTATCAATTTTAGAATAAAGCTGTAACAAAATGTGGAAAAAGTCACTGGGTCTGAATACTTTAATACTTTAATATAAGTCAACTACATGTCTGTTAGTGCCAATCAACCTAAAGAAGCTATACGCAAAATCAGTGTTAGTAAGAGAAGACAAAGGGAAAGGAAAGGGGGATTCAACTGAAATGTGTCTTCCACATTTAACCCTGAATCAGAGAGGTGCGGGGGGCCTTAATCGACATCCAAGAGTAAGTTTTAGTGCACGAAACACAACAGTGGTGTTTTAATAATAAAATAATGAACAGGATCGAGAGCGGCTTGTAAGGTAATATCATTTTGAATTGCACATAGCAAATGCCAATCTTTTGGGTTGAGTCATACTCCCTCCCTTTCTAAGTATCTTAGTTCTCATCAGTAGGTGACCTCTGACCCCCACACAGTAAATGGTGTTGGTCCATCCTACCCTCATCATCCTGTAATGGCGTCTCTCATGAACCCTCCACCTTCCTATGCCCCATATCTTTCATCCTTTCCTCTATTCACTAGAGCTGTGGCCTCAGAAGGAGCTGGCCACCATTTGATTGGTTATCTAAATGGTGACCGGTGACCTCATGTTGGCTCTATGGCCAAATGGTGACCTGTGAGCTTGTTTCTTCTTCATTTTCAGCCTCTTTCTCCCTCCCCTCTATTTCCCCTCTCACCATATCTCTCTCTCTCTTGCACACATTCTCCTTCCCACTGGGCACAGATGTCTATTCCACATTGATTCAACCAATGTGTGCCCAGTGGGCTCTCGCTCTATCTCTCTCTCTTGCACATATTTTCCCTCTCTGCTTCCTCCTCCCCTCCCTGCCCCTCTTTCGTTCTAATTTCATTATTCCCCCTTTCTGTGTAATTGGCACCTTGTTTCGGGGGCTCCTAATTGGAATGGGGAGACAGGTGGCGCCACTCTGTTGTGATGGTTCTTGTTAGCGCTGCAGTCTCTGTAATCTCTTTCTTTATGCAGCGTGAATGTATCAACTCCTGACGCTGTGCCCCGCTGCGTCACTCACCCGTGGTGAACCCTGACGCCCCTCCACTGCCCGTCCGACACCCCCACTCTGCTCTCTTACCCCCCCCTCCACCCGCCCTCGCCCCTCGTTACTGTCAAAGCCCGTGATGTGGGCCGCTGTGGATGGCTGCCCTCAGTCAGGAACAGAAACAGGGGGCTGCTTGCCCTAGACTGGCTGGGGGCTGGGGTAAACTCCCTGGGGCAGGCCTCGGAAGGAGGAGAACCAATGTGAGGTTGGGACGTGTGGTAGAAGGATGAAGCGTGCGTTGACTTTCTTTGTGCAGCAGGAGGAAGTGGTGACAGTGGACGAGCTGTTAGCTGGAGTGAATAATAATACCAATACTGAGCTATATTGTATATATTTATCAAATATATATATTTTATACTAACACAATTGCTCAGAGAATAAGTAATACTTTTTTTTCTCAAAAAGGTAGTGGTCAGAATTATTGACAAATAAAAATATTCTTATAAATAAAGTAGTCAAAAGTTTTTAGTATTTGTTACAATATTCCTAGCACACAATAACTACATCAAGTTATAGAGGGTCAAAGATCATACCCCCAAGACATTAACAGGGAAGTTTATCATGTCTTAGGCTCATGATCTTTGTCCCTCTAACTTTCTCACTCATCATTATTCACGATTCATTCTGGATTATCTGTAATCATGGTATCATCCACATTAATATAGAAGTGTTTAGAAACATATTATATTCTTATTTACAATAAAAGTGACTCTAAAATGGCAAAATACCATTTACCATGCTATTTACCATACTTTTTACCATTAATTTCTATTGGGCACAAAATCATCTGAAACAACCATAACAAACAGCAAATGCATCCAACAAATGTGTAGAGTCACCAGCTTGATGTTATCATTGGTGCTATGAATATGAGACAAAATACTACACTTTTTACTACTTTTATTTAGAAGAATCTTTAGAGGTGTCCAGAAAAAAACATTACTTTTTTTAAACAAAATAGCTTTCACTGAGCAATTGTATGATTATATAAAATTGTAGTTTCCCCCAATTTTTCGGGTGTCAATAATTTCAGACGCCACTGTATATGTCGTCTTTTATAACTGTTTCTAATTTAACCACCTCTTCCTCCTGATCTTCTAACCGGGTCTGGGTCCAAGTTGAGATCTGAGTTCAGGTCTGGGTCTAGGCCTTTCCAGTCTAATGTGTTCAGGCAGGTGTGGGGGTTAGTGAGGGTTTGTAGGTCAATGCTGTGCTCTGCTTGGCCGTCAACACAACCCTTAATTAGTCCCCTACTGCTTACTGGCACCCTCCTTTACCTCTCTCCTCCTCTCCACCACGCCACAATCTCCCTCTCTCCTCATTTCTCTCATTTAGTCGTTCTCCCTCACACTTCCTCTTTCCACACAATCAAACTCACTATTTTCTCCCCTCTCTCTATCATTCACTCACTCTTTTCTCTCCAGCTCTCTCAAATACACATACACTACACTGTATTTCATAATACTAACGAAATGTCAGTGCCTTCAGACATTTTTCATACTGCTCGACTTATTTCACACTGTGTTACAGCATGAATTCAAAATGGATTCAATATAAAACTAATTCTGACCCATATACAAACAATATACCATTAGGATGTGAAAACAACATGTTTTTAGATATATATTTTTTCTCGCATGTATTTAAAATATTTAGATAAATATCTCATTTACAGAAGTATTCACACCCTGAGTCAATACATGTTAGAATCACCTTTGGCTTTCTGTGTAAGTCTTTAAGTTTTGGACACCTGGATTGTACAATATTTGCACAGTATTCTTTGAAAAATTATTCAAGCTGGTTGTTGATTATTGCTAGACAGCCAAAGAGTCTTGCCATAGGTTTTCAAGCACACTCAAATCTGTAACTATGCCACAGGAATATTCACTGTCTTCTTGCTAAGCAACTCCAGTGTAGACTTGGCCTTGTGTTTTAGGTTGTTGTCCTGCTGAGAGGTGAATTTGTCTCCCAGTGTCAGGTGGAAAGCAGACCGAACCGAGTTTTTCCTCTAGGATTTTGCCTGTGCGTAGCTCAATTCCGTTACTTTTTAACCTAAAAAAAACTCCCTAGTCCTTGCTGATGACACGCATACCCATAACATGATGCAGCCACCACCAAGCTTGAAAATAATGTTTTATATTCGGCACATAGAGTTAATTTCAGTTTTACTTTAGTGCCTTATTGCAAACATGATGCATGTTTTGAATATTTTTATTCTGTACTTATTTTTCACTCTGTGTAGTACTCTCAGTATTGTGTTGTAACTACAATGTTGTTGATCCATCCTCAGGTTTCTCCTATCACAGCCATTAAACTCTAAATGTTTGGTGAAATCCCATGGTGAAATCACTGAGCGGTTTCCTTCCTCTCCGAGAATGAGTTAGGAAGGACTAGGGCTGTGGCAGTCACAAAATGTAGTCAGTCGGTCGGTGATTGTCAAGCCAATAACTGTCTGTCTCACGTTAAGTGACCGTTAATTAATCTCCTGGCTTCCACACACAGCCTACAAGTCATTTTAAAAAGTCTAATAAATCCATGTAATATAGCCTACACCTTCACAATAAATCCATTACTTATTTTAGACAGGTCTAAAGAGGCATGATATGAAGAAAATATAGTCTATTTCAGAAGAACAGAATAGCATACTCTGAGTTGTCCTTATGTTAGGTCCTCATCTGACTGTGCCATATGGCTCTGGGCTAAACTAGTTCATTTAGCAGACGAGATTTGCTTAGAATTCCATGGCATTGTTTTATAGTATGACGAATACAAGTGAACAAAGCTGGATAAAATATAAATATTTTCCCCAAATGATTTGAGGGAGTGCACACTTGGGGCTATTCTGTATTGAGTGGTTAACAAAGAAATAGGTACTCTTATATGCTTCATTTAGAGTCATTTCTGTAACTTTAGTTGTTCTACAAACATTGGTCTATATGTTTTAGATGTTTAATACATTGTTAGGCTGCATGATGAGACTGTAATGATGATTTGAAAAAAGACATGAGCTCTGCTTTGTTTTTTTGCACAGGCTGTACACACTTCATCAGTCTCTCATTCACAATTTGACAAACACTTGATAATGCCTCGAAGTTTACGTGGCATCCCTGTTTGTGGCCTTAATGCACCCTTAAAAATCCATCCCTGTTTGTGGCCTTAATGCACCCTTAAAAATCCATCCCTGTTTGTGGCCTTAATGCACCCTTAAAAATCCATCCCTGTTTGTGGCCTTAATGCACCCTTAAAAATCCATCCCTGTTTGTGGCCTTAATGCACCCTTAAAAATCCATCCCTGTTTGTGGCCTTAATGCACCCTTAAAAATCCATCCCTGTTTGTGGCCTTAATGCACCCTAAAAAATCCATTCCTGTTTGTGGCCTTAATGCACCCTTAAAAATCCATCCCTGTTTGTGGCCTTAATGCACCCTTAAAAATCCATCCCTGTTTGTGGCCTTAATGCACCCTTAAAAATCCATCCCTGTTTGTGGCCTTAATGCACCCTTAAAAATCCATCCCTGTTTGTGGCCTTAATGCACCCTTAAAAATCCATCCCTTTTTGTGGCCTTAATGCACCCTTAAAAGTCCATCCCTGTTTGTGGCCTTAATGCACCCTTAAAAATCCATCCCTGTTTGTGGCCTTAATGCACCCTTAAAAATCCATCCCTGTTTGTGGCCTTAATGCACCCTTAAAAATCCATCCCTGTTTGTGGCCTTAATGCACCCTTAAAAATCTATCCCTGTTTGTGGCCTTAATGCACCCTTAAAAATCCATCCCTGTTTGTGGCCTTAATGCACCCTTAAAAATCCATCCCTGTTTGTGGCCTTAATGCACCCTTAAAAATCCATCCCTGTTTGTGGCCTTAATGCACCCTTAAAAATCCATCCCTGTTTGTGGCCTTAATGCACCCTTAAAAATCCATTCCTGTTTGTGGCCTTAATGCACCCTTAAAAATCCATCCCTGTTTGTGGCCTTAATGCACCCCTTAAAAATCCATCCCTGTTTGTGGCCTTAATGCACCCTTAAAAATCCATTCCTGTTTGTGGCCTTAATGCACCCTAAAAAAATCCATTCCTGTTTGTGGCCTTAATGCACCCTTAAAAATCCATCCCTGTTTGTGGCCTTAATGCACCCTTAAAAATCCATCCCTGTTTGTGGCCTTAATGCACCCTTAAAAATCCATCCCTGTTTGTGGCCTTAATGCACCCTTAAAAATCCATCCCTGTTTGTGGCCTTAATGCACCCTTAAAAATCCATCCCTGTTTGTGGCCTTAATGCACCCTAAAAAATCCATTCCTGTTTGTGGCCTTAATGCACCCTTAAAAATCCATCCCTGTTTGTGGCCTTAATGCACCCTTAAAAATCCATCCCTGTTTGTGGCCTTAATGCACCCTTAAAAATCCATCCCTGTTTGTGGCCTTAATGCACCCTTAAAAATCCATCCCTGTTTGTGGCCTTAATGCACCCTTAAAAATCCATCCCTTTTTGTGGCCTTAATGCACCCTTAAAAATCCATCCCTGTTTGTGGCCTTAATGCACCCTTAAAAATCCATCCCTGTTTGTGGCCTTAATGCACCCTTAAAAATCCATCCCTGTTTGTGGCCTTAATGCACCCTTAAAAATCCATCCCTGTTTGTGGCCTTAATGCACCCTTAAAAATCCATCCCTGTTTGTGGCCTTAATGCACCCTTAAAAATCCATCCCTGTTTGTGGCCTTAATGCACCCTTAAAAATCCATCCCTGTTTGTGGCCTTAATGCACCCTTAAAAATCCATCCCTGTTTGTGGCCTTAATGCACCCTTAAAAATCCATTCCTGTTTGTGGCCTTAATGCACCCTTAAAAATCCATCCCTGTTTGTGGCCTTAATGCACCCCTTAAAAATCCATCCCTGTTTGTGGCCTTAATGCACCCTTAAAAATCCATTCCTGTTTGTGGCCTTAATGCACCCTAAAAAAATCCATTCCTGTTTGTGGCCTTAATGCACCCTTAAAAATCCATCCCTGTTTGTGGCCTTAATGCACCCTAAAAAATCCATCCCTGTTTGTGGCCTGGGTGCTGTGCTTTGTACATCTCCCTCAGTGTGCTGCGCAAACCAAAACGCAACTTTCACTCACATGGCTCTCCATCACGTGATCGGGTCTTTCTCACAGGCTACAAGTGAAGACAGACACATCAGGGACACAACTAATGCGTCCTTATCCAATTCCGAGGCGCATATTGAAGATATTGGAAGAACTGTCCACATGTACTTTTCATCAGCCAACAAAATGAGTAGGCCTAACAAACAACAAAAGCAGTACCCTATGTCAATCAACTATCTACTTCTTTTAGCTTAAAATCTTGATAAACTATTAGGCTATTTCTTCACATTATAACCACAGCAATGCACACATGGTAGTAGGCTATAAACGCAAATGTTCCTCAATCTACACACAATACCCCATAATGACAACGTGAAAACAGGTTTTTTTCCTTTTTTTTTTCTTCTACAAAATAAAAACAAATACATTATTTACCCAACCCTTGTGTTGTCTTAAGGGTCAAATATGATCTGCCACTATGTTTAACAGAAGAGAGAAACCTCGAAATTATATTTTTTCAACTTGAAACTTGATGACTTTTCCTAGAGTGACCTCAAAATTAGAAAAAGTGAAACGTCGCATTTGTTCATATTTCCATGAAAGCTGTACATCACTATGGTACAAAGATTGTCTTAGGGTCATTTTTGACCCGGCAGTTATAAAATCATTTACACATCACAAAAAAACACAAAGACACACACACACACACTGAGAAATTGAGATTGTGTGCTACTGATTGAACTCAGACAAAACCTAAAACGTTCTTGTGTATATGCAGCATCTTCCCTCTACGACCCCAGACATGACTCAGGTTCACAGAGAAAATTAAAACAAGAGAACAAATGATTTAGAAGAGGAGGAGGTATCTGAAGAAGAGGATGGGGAAGAAGCACGATGCATATTCTTCAGATGAAGAAGAAATCCCCCAAACTGGAAGATACATTTTTTTTGTCAAAGAACAGCTAAATAACATGGTCCTTGTCACCATATGACATCCAGGGCAGGATGGCAGCACAGAATGTCATAAGGATGACCTCAAGGCCCACAAGACATGCAGTTGCCCATGCCCAGGACATCGCCTCCACATTCTACATGTTCATCACACCAGCCATCGAAAAAATAATCCTGGAGATGACACGTTTGGAGGTTTTCTGTAAATATGGAGACAACTGGAAAAGGATGGATGAGATTGACCTGCATGCCTACATAGGGCTGATAATCTTTGCGGGTGTGTATAGGTCCCGAGGCGAGGCTACATGTAGTCTCTGGGATGCAGAGAGTGGAAGGGTGATTTTCCGTGCCACGATGCCACTGAAAGTCTTTCACACTTTCTCAAGAATGCTACGATTTGATAACCGTGAGTCAAGACCTGCAAGACGTATGAGAGACAAACTGGAGGCCATAAGAGAGGTCTAGGAGGAGTGGGTGGAGCCATAAGAGCGGTCTGGGAGAAGTGGGTGGAGCCATAAGAGATGTCTGGGAGAAGTGGGTGGAGCCATAAGAGAGGTCTGGGAGAAGTGGGTGGAGCCATAGGAGAGGTCTGGGAGAAGTGGGTGGAGCCATAAGAGTGGTCTGGGAGAAGTGGGTGGAGCCATAGGAGAGGTCTGGGAGAAGTGGGTGGAGCCATAGGAGAGGTCTGGGAGAAGTGGGTGGAGCCATAAGAGAGGTCTGGGAGAAGTGGGTGGAGCGTCTGCCGTACCTCTACAACTCCGGGCCTGAAGTAACAGTGGATGAGCAACTGGTTCCATTCAGAGTTACATTTTTATTTTCATATCTGTAATGTAAGTGATTTACACTGTTAATTGTATTGTGTATTGCTGTAAAATCATTGTTTTCTGTGACACTGATACTAATTACTGATAGTAATCTCTTTTGTCAAAAGGTCGCTGACCTTTCCGGCAGTATATGCCCAGCGGGTTGTGCTTGATGTGACAGATAGACTGAGGAGGCACAATGTCACTGGTGACAATTTCTTCACCTCTTATGAACTCAGCCAGCAGCTCCTGAAGAAGAAGTTCACCATGTTAGAAAGAACGAGCCTGAGCTCCCCCTGCACTCTTCGCAACAAGGGGGAGGGAGGCCTTCTCATCAAAGTTTGCCTTCACCCCCACCACCGCTCTAGTTTCTTACCTCCCAAAGAGGAACAAGAATGTGGTCCTCCTGAGCACACTGCACAAAACAGCTGAGATCAGTGATCGTGAGGACAGCAAGCCAGCCATCATCCTGGACTACAACCACAACAAAGGAGGTGTGGACAACCTGGACAAGGTGATTGGAACTTACAGCTGCAGGAGGATGACAGCCCGCTGGCCCCTGGTCACCTTCCATAACGTAATTTATGTGTCCTCATACAACGCCTTCGTGATATGGAACAAGATCAACCCTACCTGGATGCCTGATAAGCGGAACAAGAGGAGGGAGCAGCTGGAAAAGGCACTTGTAACCCCACACATTCAAAGAAAGGAGCGCCTCCCCCGCACAGCGGCCTCTGCAGCCCTTGTGAAAACTGTTCAGGGGGCTGAATCTTGGCCTGATCTACCTGAGGCTGCAGCTGGGGCAGGCAAGAGGAGGAGATGCCAATTCTGTCCCCCAATGGACTGGAAAACAATACTATGTGCTGCATATGTGAGAAATACATCTGCAAAGTCCATGCACACACACTAGCATACTGTCCTACATGTGCTAATTAGAGTTGATTTGATCTATATTCTTCACATTTTTGTCTTGTATCTTTTATTCTTATTTATTGTTATTTATACACCTTGTGGGTGGGGGCAATGGTTAAAAAAATGGGAGAAGACTATTATTTTGTTGTTGAATTCCTCATTGTACAGTATATAAGAATATACCACTATGTTGCCAAGACTGTTATGGTTTCCCTTCAATAGAATGCATTTAAAACTACTTTCTGCACATTTCTCCTACTTTCTTATGCTATGCAAGTGCTATCTCTTGCTAAAAATGTTTACAACTATGCAGTACCTTCAGCAATGATAATAAACCTGACCGGTTGTTACTTCATAAAAATAGATTTGGGGTTTAAAATTCAATTAAGCTGCTTTATTTTAGGGGTTTAGTGAAGGCGGGTCATTGTTAGGACAAGGAAGGAGACAAGGAAGGGGACAAGGAAGGAGACAAGGAAGGGGACAAGGAAGGGGACAAGGAAGGGGACAAGGAAGGAGACAAGGAAGGGGACTATACAGAATGTTAGGACTACACAAGGGTTAAGTATTCAGACCCTTTGCTGTGAGACTGAAAATTGAGGCCACCTGTGGTAAATTCAATTGATTGGACATGATTTGGAAAGGCACACACCTGTCTATATAAGGTCCCAGAGTTGACAGTGCATGTCAGAGATAAAAACCAAGCCATGAGGTGGAAGGAATTGACCGTAGAGCTCCGAGACAGGATTGTGTCGAGGCACAGATCTGGGGAAGGGTAGCAAAACATTTCTGCAGCATTGAAGGTCCCCAAGAACACAGTGGCCTCCATCATTCTTAAATGGAAGAAGTTTGGAACCATCAAGACTCTTCCTATAAATGGCCATCCAACGAAACTGAGCAATCGGGGAGAAAGGCCTTGGTCAGAGAGGTGACCAGGAACCCAATGGTTACTCTGGCGGAGTTCCTTTGTGGAGATGGGACAACCGTCTCTGCAGCAGTCCACCAATCAGGCCTTTATGGTAGAGTGGCCAGACAGAAGCCACCCCTTCGTAAAAGGCACATGACAGCCCGCTTGGAGTTTGCAAAAAGGCACCTAAATGATTCAGACCACGAGAAACAACATTCTCTGAGCTGATGAAACCAGGATGGAACACTTCTGGAGGAAAACTGGCACCATCCCTACAGTGAAGCATGGTGGTGGCAGCATGTGTTGATGTTTTTCAGTGGCAGGGACTGGGAGACTAGTCAGGATCGAGGGAAAGATGAACGGAGCATAGTAAATAGAAATCCTTGATGAAAACCGGCTCCAGAGTGCTCAGGACCTCAGTCTGGGGGCGAAGATTCACCTTCCATCAGAACAACGACCTAAAGCACACAGCCAAGACAACGCAGGAGTGGCTTTGGGACAAATGTAGTTGAGTGGCCCAGCCAGAGCCCGGACTTGAACTCGATCTAATATCTCTGGAGAGACCTGAAAATAGCTGTGCATAGACGCTCCCCATCCAACCTGACACACTTTGAGAGGATCTGCAGAGAAGAATCGGAGCAACTCCCCAAATGCAGATGTGCCAAGCTTGTAGTGTCATACCCAAGAAGACTCAAGGCTGTAATCGCTTCCAAAGGTGCTTCAACAAAGTACTGAGTAAAGGGTCTGAATACTTATGTAAATGTGATATTTAAATAAATTAGCAAACTTTTTTTTTTACGTGTGTTTTACAGATTGAATAAACAGATTTTTACAAAACCTGGAAAAACCACTTTTTTTTGTTGCTGTGCCATACGTTATATTCAGAAAATAGACATTTCTTCTTGTACTTCACACAGATTTTTTTGTTTGTTTCCGTGAAAAAAATGTCACCTTTTTGGGTCCTCACCAGTTTGCCTCCCTGATTTCTGTGTGTGGTCTGCAGCATGGGTTCCTCTGTGGAATGCCCTCCCTAACCCTATCCAACCGTTTGTTTGTTTTGCCTTTTTCAAAGAAAGGGAGATGTTTGAGTTATTAGGCAGCCCTCCTCCTATTACTCCTCTGGGGCGTCTGCTTTAGGTTGCATCCAGAAATATCACCCTATTCCCCATATAGTTCACTTCTTTTGACCAAGTGCCCTTTTGACCAGGGCCCCATAGGGATTAACTCCCAAGAAAGTATTTCCTTCATATCAAACCTGCGATGTCCGCCGCGGCCAGCTCTGAACTGATGGAATGCAATTAAGATGGAGAGGACAGATCAGAAAGGGAGAGGGAAAGACGGAGCCTGTGTATAGTTTTGTGTTCTCTCTCTCTCGGATACCTTCCACTCCCTTTTTGCTTCTTGTGGTCTCTTTCGCTCCTGATCGTACCTGATATTTCCCCATATCACGACACAGATCAGTGTTGTGATAGGTGGAAAGATCAGATCAGTGATGTGATAGGTGGAAAGATCAGATCAGTGATGTGATCAGATATGTGTAGTAATAAGATCAGGTCTGTGTTGTGATAATGGGAAAGATCGGGTCTGTGTTGTGATCAGGGGAAAGATCAGGTCTGTGTTGTGATCAGATATCTGTAGTAATAAGATCAGGTCTGTGTTGTAATCAGATATCTGTAGTAATAAGATCAGGTCTGTGTTGGGATAAGGGGAAAGATCAGGCCTGTGTTGTGATCAGGGGAAAGATCAGGTCTGTGTTGTGATCAGATATCTGTAGTAATAAGATTAGATCAGTGTTGTGATCAGATATGTGTAGTAATAAGATCAGGTCTGTGTTGTAATCAGATATCTGTAGTAATAAGATCAGATCAGTGTTGTGATCAGATATGTGTAGTAATAAGATCAGGTCTGTGTTGTAATCAGATATCTGTAGTAATAAGATCAGATCAGTGTTGTGATCAGATATGTGTAGTAATAAGATCAGGTCTGTGTTGTGATCAGATATGTGTAGTAATAAGATCAGGTCTGTGTTGTGATAAGGGGAAAGGTTTAGCCCAACATCAGTATTAAATGCTTTGGCTGATCCATAACCAATTTGAACAACTTTGAATTTCAAACAGAACAGCACAGAAAGTTATGTAACTACACAATGACGGCCTTTTAAATTCCACTAGCAGCCCGTGGTGGAGCGCAGAACTCAACACGGGACCATTTTAATGTGGGTTAAATAGCATTAGCATATTAATGGGAGAAACTACTGCCAGCTTTCTCAAGAGGGGAAAATCCATCAGCGCCGCCAGCCAGCCAGTCCAGGAGCCATTGGAAAGCAGATGAGTCTAGAGAGTAGAGTCGGAGTTTATTAAGCTAGCAGAGACAAAAGTCCTTCTCCCCCCCCCCTCCCCCTCCTCCAGCCATTCCACTCCTCATCCCCTCCTCCTCTCCTCCCCCAACCCCTCTGCTGGGCCCTTTCAGACCGTCTGCCCTCATGCTGGGCCCTTGATGGATGCCCCCGCACTTCAGAGGGACAGTGTGTGAGGGTGGGGCGGGTACATAGTGTCCCAGCGTTTTGGAAAAGAGGTCCTCCTCCTCGCATGTAATCCTGCGCCTCGAGCAAATCACCCCTGACATCCACACTGCCAAAGTGAGACCACAGATCACCGTTGACAGCCACACTGCCAAAGTGAGACCACAGATCACCCCTGACAGCCACACTGCCAAAGTGAGATCACAAATCAGTTGCGCACCTCTTCTGGCACCCACACAGTCGCAGGCACCCACACAGCCGCAGGCACACACGCAGGCACCCACACAGCCGCGGGCACCCACACAGCCGCAGGCACACACGCAGGCACCCACACAGCCGCAGGCACCCACACACACACACAGCCATACACACAGCTTGAAGTTTACACACGAACTAACACAAAAACATGTTGTTCTGCTAACTGGTGAAAAGGAGGAAATCTCAGTTTGTAGAATATTTTCGGAGGCTGGACATGCTGGAAGTTACACTTCGGTTGAGTGGAGAGAACAAGGTGTCTTGGGGAATGAGTTTAGGGGACCCAAAGTAGGGTAGAGGGGTACGGAGAAGAGGGGAGGGCGGGACTGTTTATTTGTAGAGTAATTTAGAAAGAGGGTACCCATTGTTAGCTGCTAATGACCAACGAGTGAAAAGAACAGAAGTCTGGTCGTGTAATGACCGGAAAAACAAATCTAGACTGGGATAGAGGAGAAACGAGAGTTCACTAGACATCTGGGTGTCTGTGTTGTCCTCCTCTTTTGTGAATTGCTTTTGTTGTTTTGTACTGAGGGGCAGTTTGGGTGCCTGTTGGTGTGCTTTGTGCCTCTCTTGGCTTCCTTCCCTTACTTGGCTCTCGTCGGAGACGGTGAGGTCTAAAGTAACAGTTGACGCCGTAACAGCCTTCACAGAATACTCCCTCAGATCCACAGGCATGCATGTGTATACATTTGCACGTCTGCACACACACAGCACAGGGGCGCTAGTATGCTGGCACACACACAGCACAGGGGCGCTAGTATGCTGACACACACACAACACAGGGGCGCTAGTATGCTGGCACACACACAGCACAGGGGCGCTAGTATGCTGGCACACACACAGCACAGGGGCACTAGTATGCTGGCACACACACAGCACAGGGGCGCTAGTATGCTGGCACACACACAGCACAGGGGCGCTAGTATGCTGGCACACACACAGCACAGGGGCACTAGTATGCTGGCACACACACAGCACAGGGGCGCTAGTATGCTGGCACACACACAGCACAGGGGCGCTAGTATGCTGGCACAGACATGCACACAGTCAGGGCGTGCGTGAGTGTGTGTCAGAGGGGGCGAGGTCGTTTGTAGCTGTGTGGTAAAGGCCTTACAGGGAAAAGGAAATGGCCTGTTACTGTCTCACTCCATCTCTTTATTAATGGAAATGCTTTTGGCAGAGATGATGTCATCTCAGTTCTAGCTACTCTGAATGTTTCTTCATGTGTAACCTGCTGTTTCAACCAGGGAGCAATCCTGTGCTGCTGGAGATGATCTAGGATCCGTTTGGACCTTTTTCCCACTAATGATTTAAGGTTAGAGTCTTCCTGTCAACACACTGGTAGTAACACTGGTAGTAACATTGGTAGTAACATTGGTAGTAGTTACACTGGTAGTAGCTACACTGGTAGTAGCTACACTGGTAGTAACAACACTGGTAGTAGTTACACTGGTAGTAGTTACACTGGTAGTAGTTACACTGGTAGTAGTTACACTGGTAGTAGTTACACTGGTAGTAGCAACACTGGTAGTTACACTGGTAGTAGTTACACTGGTAGTAGTTACACTGGTAGTAGCAACACTGGTAGTTACACTGGTAGTAGTTACACTGGTAGTAGCTACACTGGTAGTAGCAACACTGGTAGTAGTTACACTGGTAGTAGTTACACTGGTAGTAGTTACACTGGTGGTAATAACACTGGTAGTTACACTGGTAGTTACACTGGAAGTAGCAACACTGGTAGTAACACTGGTGGTAGATCCACTGGTAGTAGTTACACTGGTAGTTACACTGGTAGTAGTTACTCTGGTAGTAGTTACACTGGTAGTAGTTACACTGGTAGTAGCAACACTGGTAGTAGCTACACTGGTAGTAGTTACACTGGTAGTAGTTACACTGGTAGTAGTTACACTGGTTGTAGCAACACTGGTAGTTACACTGGTAGTAGTTACACTGGTAGTAGTTACACTGGTAGTAACAACACTGGTAGTTACACTGGTAGTAGTTACACTGGTGGTAGATCCACTGGTAGTAGTTACACTGGTAGTTACACTGGTAGTAGTTACACTGGTAGTAGTTACACTGGTAGTAGTTACACTGGTAGTAGTTACACTGGTAGCAATACTGGTAGTAGTTACACTGGTAGTAGTTACACTGGTAGTAGCAACACTGGTAGTAGTTACACTGGTAGTAGTTACACTGGTAGTAGTTACACTGGTAGTAGTTACACTGGTAGTTGTTACACTGGTAGTAGTTACACTGGTAGTAACACCACTGGTAGTAACACCACTGGTAGTAACACCACTGGTAGTAGCAACACTGGTAGTAGCACCACTGGTAGTAACACCACTGGTAGTAACAACACTGGTAGTAGCAACACTGGTAGTAGCAACACTGGTAGTAACAACACTGGTAGTAGCAACACTGGTAGTAACACCACTGGTAGTAACAACACTGGTAGTAACAACACTGGTAGTAACAACACTGGTAGTAACACCACTGGTAGTAACAACACTGGTAGTAACACCACTGGTAGTAACACCACTGGTAGTAACAACACTGGTAGTAGCACCACTGGTAGTAACACCACTGGTAGTAGTTACACTGGTAGTAACAACACTGGTAGTAGTAGCACTGGTAGTAGTTACACTGGTAGTAACAACACTGGTAGTAGCAACACTGGTAGTAGCAATACTGGTAGTAGCTGCACTGGTAGTAGCAACACTGGTAGTAACAACACTGGTAGTAGTAGCACTGGTAGTAGTTACACTGGTAGTAGTTACACTGGTAGTAGCAACACTGGTAGTAACAACACTGGTAGTAGCAACACTGGTAGTAGCAATACTGGTAGTAGTTACACTGGTAGTAGCAACACTGGTTGTAACAACACTGGTAGTAGCACCACTGGTAGTAACACCACTGGTAGTAGCAACACTGGTAGTAGCAACACTGGTAGTAACAACACTGGTAGTAGCAACACTGGTAGTAGCAACACTGGTAGTAACACCACTGGTAGTAGCTACACTGGTAGTAACACCACTGGTAGTAGCTACACTGGTAGTAACACCACTGGTAGTAATAACACTGGTAGTAGCACCACTGGTAGTAACACCACTAGTAGTAGCAACACTGGTAGTAACACTGGTAGTAGCAACACTGGTAGTAACAACACTGGTAGTAGCAACACTGGTAGTAGCAACACTGGTAGTAACACCACTGGTAGTAGCTACACTGGTAGTAACACCACTGGTAGTAGCTACACTGGTAGTAACACCACTGGTAGTAGCTACACTGGTAGTAACACCACTGGTAGTAACACCACTGGTAGTAACAACACTGGTAGTAGCACCACTGGTAGTAACACCACTTGTAGTAGCACCACTGGTAGTAACACCACTGGTAGTAGCACCACTGGTAGTAACACCACTGGTAGTAGCTACACTGGTAGTAACACCACTGGTAGTAACAACACTGGTAGTAGCTACACTGGTAGTAACACCACTGGTAGTAACACTGGTAGTAGCAATACTGGTAGTAGCTGCACTGGTAGTAGCAACACTGGTAGTAACACCACTGGTAGTAGTTACACTGGTAGTAACACCACTGGTAGTAGCAACACTGGTAGTAACACCACTGGTAGTAGCACCACTGGTAGTAACACCACTGGTAGTAGCTACACTGGTAGTAACACCACTGGTAGTAACAACACTGGTAGTAGCTACACTGGTAGTAACACCACTGGTAGTAACACTGGTAGTAGCAATACTGGTAGTAGCTGCACTGGTAGTAGCAACACTGGTAGTAACAACACTGGTAGTAGTAGCACTGGTAGGAGTTACACTGGTAGTAGTTACACTGGTAGTAGCAGCACTGGTAGTAACAACACTGGTAGTAGCAACACTGGTAGTAGCAATACTGGTAGTAGTTACACTGGTAGTTGTTACACTGGTAGTAGTTACACTGGTAGTTGTTACACTGGTAGTAGCAACACTGGTAGTAGCAACACTGGTAGTAACAACACTGGTAGTAGCACCACTGGTAGTAACACCACTGGTAGTAGCTACACTGGTAGTAACACCACTGGTAGTAACAACACTGGTAGTAGCTACACTGGTAGTAACACCACTGGTAGTAACACTGGGAGTAGCAATACTGGTAGTAGCTGCACTGGTAGTAGCAACACTGGTAGTAACAACACTGGTAGTAGTAGCACTGGTAGGAGTTACACTGGTAGTAGTTACACTGGTTGTAGCAACACTGGTAGTAACAACACTGGTAGTAGCAACACTGGTAGTAGCAATACTGGTAGTAGTTACACTGGTAGTTGTTACACTGGTAGTAGTTACACTGGTAGTTGTTACACTGGTAGTAGCAACACTGGTAGTAGCAATACTGGTAGTAGTTACACTGGTAGTTGTTACACTGGTAGTAGTTACACTGGTAGTTGTTACACTGGTAGTAGTTACACTGGTAGTAGTTACACTGGTAGTTGTTACACTGGTAGTAGTTACACTGGTAGTTGTTACACTGGTAGTAGTTACACTGGTAGTAACACCACTGGTAGTAACACCACTGGTAGTAACACCACTGGTAGTAACAACACTGGTAGTAACACCACTGGTAGTAACAACACTGGTAGTAACAACACTGGTAGTAACAACACTGGTAGTAACAACACTGGTAGTAACACCACTGGTAGTAACACCACTGGTAGTAACAACACTGGTAGTAGCACCACTGGTAGTAACACCACTGGTAGTAGCACCACTGGTAGTAACAACACTGGTAGTAGCACTGGTAGTAGTTACACTGGTAGGAACAGATACAGATGCCTTCATTTATAGTCAATCTCTCTAAAAGGTTATGTATTAATGTAGGACGTTGATTGAATCAACGGTTTATGCATACTGTTATCTATAATATTTGTGAGTGTCAATTGTCTTGAATTCAATCATTTAGTTTGTAGACTGAAGTAGTATGTTTTGTTTTTCATAAATTATATGCACATATTGATGAAACACAGCAGAATTTGGAGGGGGAAAATAATGCCTAGTCTATTTATCAATGTCGAGCCAAACTGTTATCAACCACAGAGACAGAGGATCCCTTTTTGTTTTTCCACTGAGATCTCCTCCTGTTCATTTGCTTCACTACTTTTAACTGTGGGTGCCAGAGATTCTCACTGGCAGGTCCTCTGCTTGTTTTTTGAGAGGACGAGAATGTCCTCACCCCTCTCTTGCCCTTACTAGCTTACCCCTCTAGCTTCCCCCTCCTCTCCCTTGTTTCTCTCCCCAACCCCTGACCTTCTTCTCCATGGGCAACAGAAGCTCAGAGAGGTGTGAGAGGAGCAGGCAGAGGAGCAGGGCTAGTGGTGGGGGTTCCAGCCAGGGCCAGGAGCGATCAGCTGCCGTTTTGTTGTCTTATCCACAAGGAGTCCGGGGAGAGGGCTGGCCCTGTCCTGGCCAGCCCCACTACTACTACACACATACTGCACTGTGAGAGAGAGAAATGTAACTCCGCTCTCTCTCTCTCTCTCTCTCTCTCTCTCTCTCTCTCTCTCTCTCTCTCTCTCTCTCTCGCTCTCTCTCTCTCTCTCTCTCTCTCTCTCTCTCTCTCTTGCTCTCGCTCCCTCTCTCTCTCTCTCTCTCTTGCTCTCTCTCTCTCTCTCTTGCTCTCTCTCTCTCTCTCTCTCTCTCTCTCTCTCTTGCTCTCTCTCTCTCTCTCTTGCTCTCTCTCTCGTGCACTCTCTCTCTCTCTCACAGCTGGCCAGTCAGTGTGGAGCAGGAACAGTAATTGAGGCTGCTGTGTGTGTTGTGCAGAGTGGAGTTTCTCATACCGTGGACAGAGAGGAGACGGCGCATTCCCCAGTCTGAGCACACACACACACACAGGGGGGAGAGCGAGAACCAGGGAGTTGAGACATTGTGTGGAGGCCGGAGCCTGAGGGATTTCCCCCCTCATCTGTAGCCCGGCTAGCAATCGAGACACCATGCTGGTGCTGTGGGAAGGAGCACACTGGAGCCATCTCATCTTGCTTGGACTTTTGTCTCTGCGCTACCAGACCTACGGTGAGTACTACTGAGTGGACTAACACACCGCTCCGTACACTCTATCTCGCTCTCTCTGTCTGTCTCTCTCTCTTTCACACTCACTCTCTCCCCTACACAGCTCTCCTCAGTCCCAGGGTTAGGGGTAGTCCCCAGGGTGACTCAGACTGGGGAACGATCCATGGTAAGGGACCTGACACTTTCAGACTGGTCACACTATATACTGGATTGAAATATGTTGGGTGATATTTTACATATTAAGGATCACATGTACGGACGGCACAGTTGTCCAGGTGTGGAATGCTTTGAAGTCTATAGAGAATACGCAGCTTCATTTGCGTTGCTTTAAACAACAACAACCCCGGTATTCAGTTCCCTTCTCGTTTTGGTGGTATCAAAGTTGACCTTTTCTCTAGATTTCAATGGACTTGGATTTTAAAAATCGTCAATGACGCAGCCGAATACTCTTCTGGTTCAAAGTTATCGTTTTGATTTACAAAATTCAGTCTTCTTTCATTTATATTCACTCGAATAGTGATTAACACATGGCAATATTATATTGTTATAACATCTAGATTCAAGAATATATCCTCTTATTTTTAATGGAAGTAGGCTATTTGTTTTGGTGGCTTGGAATGATAATTTTTGTGGATTACAGTAACAGATGAATTTAGAGAAAAATCTGGAAATTCTATCGGTCGCTATGTCATAGGTTAATCTTAATAGCAAGGGTTGTTGGCTGCAAGCCGTTTACCAATTAGATGTATATTCTTGCTTGGGTTTGTCGTTCTATTTTTATTTATTGTAGTCATTGTAGTGGATTACAGTAACATCATTGTAGTGGATTACAGTAACATCATTGTAGTGGATTACAGTAACAGTAGCTTTAAGGGAAATGTGAGCGAGCAGCCTGCTCTTGGTCCATGTTAGTTAGAGTTAGGGTTTGTTTAGTGGTGTGTAAGTATCGCCCAGTGTCCCTGGCCGGCAGATAGATGGGGGTGTATTCATTTAGGAACCAAATGGGCAGAAACATGGAGGGGCCTACCTGAATTTTGTCCAATAACTAATTAAATGTTGTGCTACGGTCTGTACTAATGAATCCATCACAGAGCAGTCGGTCAACCAGGCAGGGATACGGAGCTGTCTCCCACTTGTTTGACACACAGTTGGACTCACAGCTTAAAAACCACTCAACCCTCCTTCTGCCAGGGCACACAATGATTGAGCTCACACACACACACACACACACACACACACATACACACACATGCACACACATGCACACACTTCCACCATGCAAGTACATATACACACATGCAGTCTCACAAAACACACACACACTCATGAAACACACGAATGCACACAGACTCTCAAAGCACGCATGCATCTGCGCACATCCACACACACAAAACACACACCCACACACAAAACACACACCCACACACAAAACACACAGGTTGCAGTGAGGGCACATCCTCTAAAACATATATGTTCTACAAAAACCAGACGTTTGTCCTATCAGGGAGTTCAATCTAACAGAATTAACCTGAAAATGCTGACCAAGTTCTCTAAATGGCGCTTATAGAAGAGACTGCGTTCATAGATGTAAGGTATCTTGTGTTGTGTCTGGTTCTATGTAGAGTTTATGATGTGAACAGGCTTAGGTTGGTCTCTGTAATGTTAAGTAAGAGTAAGTAGTCATACCCGTTCAGGGTAATGTATGTCCACAATGCACTGCTTTCTGTATGTTATACTTCTGTCATGTGCTGAAAATGTATGACAATCCACAACTTGCATTAAGTAGGCGACTGCACTGTTTAGTACTGCAAACCAGCAATTATCCATACTACTTGGTTTTCATTTAGTATTTTAGTTAACTCGATGAGTTAAGTCGTATTTGCTGATATTGAATTATTTCTTCCTTGGTAATAATTTGTAACACATTTCAGTTTTCCTTAGTCTGGGTTTACTATCATCAGCAGATAAATGAAGCGTACATTTATTTAGATCAATGAAATGAAACCCCATTGACTTGGTCAGCTTTTAACCCTTCGCTTCTGTTTGATTGGGCCTACACCCTTTATGTTCCTGGTCAATTTGACCCGTTGACCTGGAAGTAAATTAATATAGATATATGATTTTAACCTCCCAAAATGTGTTTTCTAGTAGCTGATAATGTCGTCTTTTCATCCCACGAGTTCATCGATGCAACTGGTCAACATTTAGAGAGAAATGCTTCATTACTTTACCAAAGTCGTAAATTAATCAAATTTACATTTTATTGTGAATTTCGTTTCCTTTTTTATTGTTGTCAAACTTCAGATCCAATGTACCTCTCTGAACATCACAGGGAAAATATACGGTCCCACTTGATTTTAATAGTCCAGATTTTCCATCTATACGGTACATTCGGAAAGTATTCAGACCCTTTCAATGTTCTACATGTTGTTACGTTACAGCCTTTTTCTATATGAAAAAAAAACCCCTCATCTACACAAACTACCCCATAATGTGTGTGTGTGTGTGTGTGTGTGTGTGTGTGTGTGTGTGTGTGTGTGTGTGTGTGTGTGTGTGTATATATAAACATTTACAGTTGAAGTCGGAAGTTTACATACGCCTTAGCCAAATACATTTAAACTCGGTATTTCACAATTCCTGACGTTTAATCCTAGTAAAAATTCCCTGTCTTAGGTCAGTTAGGATCACCACTTTATGTTAAGAATGTGAAATGTCAGAATAATAGTAGGAAGAATGATTTATTTCAGCTTTTATTTCTTTCATCACATTCCCAGTGGGTCAGAAGTTTACATGCACTCAATTAGTTTTTGGTAGCATTGCCTTTAAATTGTTTAACTTGGGTCAAACGTTTCGGGTAGCCTTCCACAAGCTTCCCACAATAAGTTGGGTGAATTTTGGCCCATTCCTCCTGACAGAGCTGGTGTAACTGAGTCTGGTTTGTAGGCCTCCTTGCTCACACAAGCTTTTTCAGTTCTACCCATAAATGTTCTATAGGATTGAGGTCAGGGCTTTGTGATGGCCACTCCAATACCGTGACTTTGTTGTCCTTAAGCCATTTTGCCACAACTTTGGAAGTATGCTTGGGATCATTGTCCATTTGGAAGACCCATTTGCAACCAAGCTTTAACTTCCTGACTGATGTCTTGAGATGTTGCTTCAATATATCCACATAATTTTCCTCCCTCATGATGCCATCTAGTTTGTGAAGTGCACCAGTCCCTCCTGCAGCAAAGCACCCCCACAACATGATGCTGCCACCTCGTGCTTCACGGTTGGGATGGTGTTCTTCAGCTTGCAAGCCCTACCCCCCTTTTTCCTCCTAATATAACGATGGTCATTATGGCCAAACAGTTCTATTTTGTTTCATCAGACCAGACGGCATTTGCTGCTGTTCTGGGGCTGATTTGCACTTTTTGCACCAAAGTACGTTCATCTCTAGGAGACAGAACGCGTCACCTTCCTGAGCGATATGATGGCTGCATGGTCCCATGGTGTTTATACTTACTTACTATTGTTTGAATAGATGAACGTGGTACCTTCAGGTGTTTGGAAATGGCTCCCAAGGATCAACCAGACTTGTGGGGGTCTACAATTTTTTTCTGAGGTATTGGCTGATTTATTTTGATTTTCCCATGATGTCAAGCGAAGAAGTACTGAGTTTGAAGGTAGGCCTTGAAATACATCCACAGATACACCTCCAATTGACTCAATTAGCCTATCAGAAGCTATCTGAAGCTTCTAAAGGCATGACATAATTTTCTGGAATTTTCCAAGCTGTTTAAAGGCACAGTCAACTTAGTGTATGTAAACCTCCGACCCACTGGAATTGTGATACAGTGAGTTGTAAGTGAAATAATCTAATGTCTCTAAACACTTGCTTGGAAAATTACTTGTGTCATGCACAAAGCAGATGTCCTGACTGACTTACTAAAACTAGTTTGTTAACAAGAAATTTGTAGAGTGGTTGAAAAACAAGTTTTAATGACTCCAACCTAAGTGCATGTAAACTTCCGACTTTAACTGTACATAAGTATTTAGACCCTTTACTCAGTATTTTGTTGAAGCACCTTTGGCAGTGAAAGCCTTGAGTCTTCTTGGGTATGAGGCTACAAGCTTGGTACACCTGTATATGCAGAGTTTCTCCCATTCTTCACTGTGGTCCTCTCACGCTCTGTCAGGCTGGATGGGGAGCGTCGCTGCACAGTTATTTTCAGGAACTTCCAGAGACCAAGTCGGGCTCTGGCTGGGCCACTAAACGACATTCAGAGAATTGTCCTGAAGCTACTCCTGCGTTGTCTTGTCTGTGTGCTTAGGGTCATTGTCCTGTTGAGAGATTAACCTTCTCTCCAGTCTAAGGTCCTGAGCGCTCTAGAGCAGGTTTTCATCAAGAATCTCTCTGTACTTTGCGCCGTTCACCTTTCCCTTCGATCCTGACGAGTCTCCCAGTTGCTGCTGCTGAAAAACACTGTGAAAGCGTAATGCTGCCGCCATCATGCTTAACTATAAGAGTGGTATCATGTTTCCTCCAGACTTGACGCTTGGCATTCAGGACCAAGTTTCATCAGACCAGAAAATCTTGTTTCTCATGATCTGAGAGTCCTTTAGATGCCTTTTGGCAAACTCCAAGTGGGCTTTCATGTGGCTTTTACTGAGGAGTGGCTTCCGTCTGGCCACTCTACCATAAAGGCCTGATTGGTGGAGTGTTGCAGAGATGGTTGTCCTTCTGGAAGTTTCTCCCATCTCCACAGAGGAACTCTAGAGCTCCCTGACCAAGTCCCTTCACGCCCGATTGATCAGTGTGGCCTGGCGGCCAGCTCTAGGTAGTCTTGGTGGTTCCAGTCTTCTTCCATTTAAGAATGTTGGAGGCCACTTTTCTTGGGAACCTTCAATGCTGCAGACATTTTTTGTTACCCTTCCCCAGATCTGTGCCTTGACACAATCCTGTCTTTGAGCTCTACGGACATTTCCTTTGACCTAATGTCTTAGTTTTTGCTCTGACATGCACTGTCAACTGTGGGACCTTTTTATATAGACAGGTGTGTGCCTTTCCAAATCATAAACAATTGAATTTACCACAGGTGGACTCCAATCAAGTTGTATAAACATCTCAAGGATGATCAATGGAAACAGGATGCACCTGAGCTCAATTTCAAGACTCATAGCAAAGGGTCTGAATATTTATGTAAATAAGGTATTTCTGTCTTTGTTTTTTATACATTTGCAAAAATGTATAAAAACCTGTTCACTTTGTCATTGTGGGGTATTGTGATGTCATTATGGGGTATTGTGATGTCATTATGGGGTATTGTGATGTCATTATGGGGTATTGTGTGTAGATGGGGGAAATATGTATTTAATCCATTTTAGAATAAGGCTGTAACATAACAAAATGTGGAAAAGGGGAAGGGGACTTTACGAATGCACTGTAGTTCTACAGATGGTCATATTATGAACAAACTGTTGATAAGCAACTGCTTGTTACGGTTGAGGTTATGGTAAGGTTTTAAATCAAAGTTAAGGTTAGGGTTAGGGTTAGAGCTAGGACTAGGGTTAGTAGATAGTTAGTTGACATTTTGTTGATAGCCCAACTGTAGACGCTCTACAGACTATCCAAATAGTCTTACCAAACATATTTATTTCCTTGTGATCATCATGGTTAGATCTTTACTTCACAGAATACAATTTGTCTCTAGCACAAAGGTCAAGGTCAAATTTGACTTCAGACCAGTGTTCTTCAGCCTCTGAGTCATAGGGAAATCCATACATATATCTATGTGATCAGCAAGGTTTCACCATTCCTGTGCAGAAAGCAGTTTATTTCTAGGACATAGCATTCTAAAGTTCAAGGTGCAGGGGTCAAACTGCAGGTCAAATTTACACAGAACATAATGGAAGGCACTTTTCCATTACCGTGTCAATTATTTTATTTTTTGATGTATTTTTTAAATGACATGTTTGACAGGTTTTAGACTCCTAGTTAGGAATGTAGATGAAGGGTTATGGTGAAGAAATTATGTAAAATAGCGTTTTAGTGATTTAAAACTCTGTTCTGGTTCAAATTAACTCTGAACATAAGGGAAGGGTTAAGCTTTTGTTAAGGATACAAACATTAAACTGGTTAAATGTTTTCATTTCTACACTCAAGGCCTTGTGTACAAATGTTTGTACTGTAGAACACCCTGTCAAGAACCAGACATATGTTCACCGATTTTAAAAGGGGAGTTCTACCAAGACCACTTGAAATGTGCCTTTGACTTTAGATAGACTAAATGGACGTGGAAGCATCCCCCATGTCCTCTTATGACTTGTTTAACTATCTCTTTCCTCTGCCTGTCTTCTTGGCCTTTTCATTATTCTGTCTGGCTTTCTTTTTTTCTCCACACTTCTCCAACTTCATTATGGAGGGAAAGTGTCAATGGTAGCAGGAAGAACAGTAGCCATCTGTTAGAACAGTAGCCAATAGTTTCATCAGTTCAGAGTGTGTAGTACACAACTTGACTATCATCAGTTTGGAATGCAGATTCTGTCCCATTAAATCATTGCAGCAGGCTACTGATTGCTCATTGGCTCTAAGCAGCAGGCTATTGATTGCTCATTGGCCCGATCTACTGAAACATCCCATTATTGTAATCTCATCAACATGATGTGTAGCTTCAGAGGGAGGACTGTAGTAGCCAGCCCACAGTTGATTCATTCCTAGTGTGGTGGAAATACAGCAGGGATTCATGCTGCTGTTATTGTAGCTACTTATGTATCGAACTATTGTCAGGTGAGAGGGCTTTGAAATGAAATGAGGTGAAATACAAGAGCAGCCTATTCAGGGATACAATAGAATGACTGTTTTCCCCAAGGGACCTTCAGTTGTTGCAAGGCGATAAGATGTTAAGATATTAAATAAATAGCACAATTCCCACTTAACATATACAAAACAATGCTGTACACGGTATAAACAAGATAAATATAGGTCACAATGAGGTTTGAGGACGAGCATAAGGAAAACACTGCTACATTAGTGCACCCCCTGCAGGTCAGCCAATATGGTTCACCCTTGTCGCCAGCCGGCAGGCATCAGCCTCCCACAGGTTGGTACAAGGTTAAATGAGTGGTTTAACTGACTATAGAGTTCAACGTGAGTCATAAAGTAAAATATTTGGCCAGGTGAAAAGTGAAGACTTGAGGAGAATGGCTAGAGAGAGATGTCTCCCTATCTCTTCAGGTAGTTGACTGAATTCACAGAGGAGACGGTCTTCCCTGTCTGAGGAGAGAAGAGAGAGTCTCCCCTGTCTGAGGAGAGAAGAGGGAGTCTCCCCTGTCTGAGGAGAGAAGAGAGAGCCTCCCGTGTCTGAGGAGAGAAGAGAGAGCCTCCCGTGTCTGAGGAGAGAAGAGAGCCTCCCGTGTCTGAGGAGAGAAGAGAGAGTCTCCCCTCTCTGAGAGAAGAGAGAGTCTCCCGTGTCTGAGGAGAGAAGAGAGAGTCTCCCGTGTCTGAGGAGAGAAGAGAGAGTCTCCCCTGTTTGAGGAGAGAAGAGAGAGTCTCCCCTGTCTGAGGAGAGAAGAGAGAGCCTCCCCTGTCTGAGGAGAGAAGAGAGAGCCTCCCGTGTCTGAGGAGAGAAGAGAGTCTCCCGTGTCTGAGGAGAAGAGAGAGTCTCCCTTGTCTGAGGAGAGAAGAGAGAGTCTCCCCTGTCTGAGGAGAGAAGAGAGAGTCTCCCCTGTCTGAGGAGATAAGAGAGTCTTCCCTGTCTGAGGAGAGAAGAGAGAGTCTCCCCTGTCTGAGGAGAGAAGAGAGAGTCTCCCCTGTCTGAGGAGAGAAGAGAGAGCCTCCCGTGTCTGAGGAGAGAAGAGAGAGTCTCCCCTGTCTGAGGAGAGAAGAGAGAGTCTCCCCTGTCTGAGGAGAGAAGACAGTCTCTCCTGTCTGAGGAGAGAAGAGAGAGTCTCCCCTGTCTGAGGAGAGAGTCATTCTAAGCATTTTAGCCTTGAGCATGTCTCAGCTATGCTATTGTGTCTTATGTGAAGGGCCCCTATTCATTAATTGTTTCAGAGTAGGAGTGTTGATCAGTTTAGACTTTTAGAGCATAATGAATAGGACTACAAGGACAGGAGGGACCTGGTCCTATATCAGCACTTCTACTCTGAGACTCTGTATGAATACGGGCCCAGAAGCACAACGTTTCGTTTATCAAGAAGACAAAGATCGAGGGGAAAGAAGGCGACGCCGCACAAAGCTGTTGGTACCTCAGGCCAGCACCAGACTAGCCCTGAGAGGAAGCGGTTAGTTTACATTTCATTGTGCTTTGTGGAAACGACACCATTAGGATCCATTTTCATATTCAAAGGACTGGAGTTGCTTTGCTTTTGCCACTACTTGTTAATGAGTTCTTTTTTGGGGGCAAAATGTCCAAAATATCCTATTGTGTTGTTGAGGTTTTTTTTTTTATGGTTTTGTCCTTAAAGTAATACAGGTTTTCGTTGAGCTGAGTTGATCTGTTTGGCATAACGGTGTTAGGTGTCACATGGAACTTTCCTACTTATAAACTGTCAAATAAACTACAGAATGAACTCTAATAAATCTCCAGACAAACAACAAGCGAGGTGTTGGACTGTAATAATATATTGCTGTAATCAATAGCTTTATAAAGAACCAAATAGTGGAAGACTGAAGTGTCCCTGGATCACCTTATTTTTAACCTCATTACATGTACATAGCAAGTCAATAATTGTTTATTAGCGTAAATTACAGTAATCACAATGCAAATGCTACTTCATATGGTTGTCCTTGTGTTATTGTCAACATGTCATTTAGGTTGTCTGCGATGCAGCCTTATTCCCTTATGAAGCCACATTATTCTAAGGGACTGCATCCCAGTGCTAGAGGCGTCACTACAGACCCTGGATCGATTCCAGGCTGTATCACAACTGGCCGTGATTGGGAGTCCCATAGGGTGGCGCACAATAGGCCCAGGGTCGTCCGGGTTAGGGGTTGGCTGGGGTAGGCTGTCATTGTAAATAAGAACTTGTTCTTAACTGACTTGCCTAGTTAAATACAGGTTAAATAAAAAAAATACCATATTCTACCACACTCTGGCTACAGAGGCATAATCATTTCAAAATGATTGTTTCAGAGGAAAAAAGAGAGCGAGAGAATGAAAGGGAGGAAGAGGGAGAGAAGGTGAAAGAGGAGAGGGAAAGTGAGGGCGCTGTTCTGTGCTCCTCAGAGCTTGTTGGTCCAGTGGCTTCCTGACAGGATGTGTCTCGGGTTCCCCTCAGTAGAACCTGACACCCAGCCGTTCAGATGTGCAGCTCCGCTGGCCAGCCTAGGGCCCCAGGAGAGAGGAGGGTTGTCCTGGGGTGAGCGTGCCGGAGCCTGGGGCCCAGAGCACCTGTGGCTCTCTAATAACCAGGGGGAAAAGGAAAGGAAAGGAGAGGGTGGGGGGGACTAGGTATTAAGGGGCATTACATCCTGTAACATATACCCCCTTAGATTAACGGTCCTCATCTTCTTCTTAGCGTTTCAGCACCAGCTGAACCCTAACATATCCCATGTTTTGCTATAGACTGGTCTGTGGGAGTGTTTTGCTATAGACTGGTCTGTGGGAGTATTTCTATTGGCTGGTCTGTGGGAGTGTTTTGCTGTAGGATACTCTGTGGGAGTGTTTTGCTATAGAGTGGTCTGTGGGAGTGTTTTGCTATTGGCTGGTCTATGGGAGTATTTTTCTGTAGGATACTCTGTGGGAGTGTTTTTCTACTGGCTACTCTGTGGGAGTGTTTTTCTACTGGCTACTCTGTGGGAGTGTTTTTCTACTGGCTACTCTGTGGGAGTGTTTTTCTACTGGCTACTCTGTGGGAGTGTTTTTCTATAGTATACTCTGTGGGAGTGTTTTTCTATAGTATACTCTGTAGTGTATACTATAGAGTGTTTTGCTATAGACTGGTCTATGGGAGTGTTTTGCTATTGGCTGGTCTGTGGGAGTGTTTTGCTATTGGTTGGTCTGTGGGAGGGTTTTGCTATAGGCTGGTCTGTGGGAGTGTTTTGCTATAGGCTGGTCTGTGGGAGTGTTTTGCTAAAGGCTGATCTGTGGGAGTGTTTTGCTATAGGCTGGTCTGTGGGATTGTTTTGCTATAGGCTGGTCTGTGGGATTGTTTTGCTATAGACTACTCTGTGGGAGTGCTTTGCTATAGTGTACTCTAGGCTACTCTGTGGGAGTGTTTTGCTGTAGGCTACTCTGTGGGAGTGTTTTGCTATGGGCTGGTCTGTGGGAGTGCTTTGCTGTAGGTTGGTCTGTGGGAGTGTTTTGCTGTTGGCTGGTCTGTGGGAGTGTTTTTCGATAGGATACTCTGGGAGTGTTTTGCTATAGGATACTCTGGGAGTGTTTTGCTATAAGCTACTCTGTGGGAGTGTTTTGCTATAGTGTACTCTATAGGCTACTCTGTGGGAGTGTTTTGCAGTAGGCTACTCTGTGGGAGTTTTTTGCTATAGTATACTCTATAGGCTACTCTGGAAGTGTTTTGCTATAGTGTACTCTATAGGCTACTCTGTGGGAGTGTTTTGCAACAGGATACTCTGTGGGAGTGTTTTGCTATAACACACTCTATAGGCTACACTGTGGGAGTGTTTTTCTGTAGGCTACTCTATGGGAGTGATACAAATCTCCCCTTTTAATCAGGAACTAGTTGGGAGACTACTAAATGATGGGGCTTAATTCTCCTGGATGACATTTCCCCTAGGTACCGATCCAGGATCAGCTGTACTGCACCCCTCCAGGACAGTGTTAGTTAGGGCATCACTGAGAGGGGAGTACAGATAGATGAGAGGGTAGACAATGAGGCCTGGGGGGGGGGGGGGGGGGGTGCTTGGTGTTAGGTGGGGATGAAGGGGTAGTTCGATTAAGGGAATTTGTCTGTTTTGAACATGGTTTTAGTAGCCAATTCATGCAAAACCAAAAATAAGGCCTCCGGGAAGTCGTTTTGGACACTCGCATCAATATGAGTAAGCGAGGACTTTTCAGGACATTGTTTATCAAAGCATTCGGTGGTGGTAGTGGATGGATAGACACAACGTTGAGAGTGACGATCCTCCCCCACTGCTCTCCGTATGATTCCTTTTCTCCTCGACATGGCTCAGTTACTCCTCCCAGAGCCGGGGCCATCCGTCCGGACCTGACACTTCCTTTTTGGCTTGGACAGGGCTCTCTTTTCCCCATCCAGAAAAACTTTGCTCACCAGCTCTCACTGTCTCTCTCTCTCTCTCTCATGCTCTTTCTATTTCTCTCTCTCTCTCTCTCTCCCTTTCTCTCTCTCTCTCCCTCTCGCTCTGTCTCATGCTCTTTCTATCTCTCTCTCTCTCATGCTCTTTCTATCTCTGTCTCTCTCTGTCTCTCTCTCTCTCTGTGTCTGTCTCTGTGTGTCTCTAGTTTTTTTCTGAATGTTTCTCTTCAGGTGTTTATGTTCTCCTGTCAGGGTCAGGACACAGTATGTTCAGTGTTTGTTTTGAAACAAATTTCATGAATAAAATGGAAATGTACACCTAGACAGAAAAGAAAGCAAATGTTACAATAGGCATCATAATATCGTTTCCTAAACCACCACCATAATATCTCTGTCTAAACCTGCACCATAATATCTCTGTCTAAACCTGCACCATAATATCTCTGTCTAAACCTGCACCATAATATCTCTGTCTAAACCTGCACCATAATATCTCTGTCTAAACCTGCACCATAATATCTCTGTCTAAACCTGCACCATAATATCTCTGTCTAAACCTGCACCATAATATCTCTGTCTAAACCTGCACCATAATATATATCTGTCTAAACCTGCACCATAATATCTGTCTAAACCTGCACCATAATATCTCTGTCTAAACCTGCACCATAATATCTCTGTCTAAACCTGCACCATAATATCTCTGTCTAAACCTGCACCATAATATCTCTGTCTAAACCTGCACCATAATATCTCTGTCTAAACCTGCATCATAATATCGCTTCCTAAACCACCACCATAATATCTCTGTCTAAACCTGCACCATAATATCTCTGTCTAAACCTGCACCATAATATCTCTGTCTAAACCTGCACCATAATATCTCTGTCTAAACCTGCACCATAATATCTCTGTCTAAACCTGCACCATAATATCTCTGTCTAAACCTGCACCATAATATCTCTGTCTAAACCTGCACCATAATATATATCTGTCTAAACCTGCACCATAATATCTGTCTAAACCTGCACCATAATATCTCTGTCTAAACCTGCACCATAATATCTCTGTCTAAACCTGCATCATAATATCGCTTCCTAAACCACCACCATAATATCTCTGTCTAAACCTGCATCATAATATCGCTTCCTAAACCACCACCATAATATCTCTGTCTAAACCTGCACCATAATATCTCTGTCTAAACCTGCACCATAATATCTCTGTCTAAACCTGCACCATAATATCTCTGTCTAAACCTGCACCATAATATCTCTGTCTAAACCTGCACCATAATATCTCTGTCTAAACCTGCACCATAATATCTCTGTCTAAACCTGCACCATAATATCTCTGTCTAAACCTGCACCATAATATATATCTGTCTAAACCTGCACCATAATATCTGTCTAAACCTGCACCATAATATCTCTGTCTAAACCTGCACCATAATATCTCTGTCTAAACCTGCATCATAATATCGCTTCCTAAACCACCACCATAATATCTCTGTCTAAACCTGCATCATAATATCGCTTCCTAAACCACCACCATAATATCTCTGTCTAAACCTGCACCATAATATCTCTGTCTAAACCTGCACCATAATATCTCTGTTCAAACTTGCACCATAATATCTCTGTCTAAACCTGCACCATAATATCTCTGTCTAAACCTGCATCATAATATCGCTTCCTAAACCACCACCATAATATCTCTGTCTAAACCTGCACCATAATATCTCTGTCTAAACCTGCACCATAATATCTCTGTCTAAACCTGCACCATAATATCTCTGTCTAAACCTGCACCCTAATATCTCTGTCTAAACCACCACCATAATATCTCTGTCTAAACCTGCACCATAATATCTCTGTCTAAACCTGCACCATAATATCTCTGTCTAAACCTGCACCATAATATCTCTGTCTAAACCTGCATCATAATATCTCTGTCTAAACCTGCACCATAATATCTCTGTCTAAACCTGCACCATAATATCTCTGTCTAAACCTGCATCATAATATCTCTGTCTAAACCTGCACCATAATATCTCTGTCTAAACCTGCACCATAATATCTCTGTCTAAACCTGCACCATAATATCTCTGTCTAAACCTGCACCATAATATATCTCTGTCTAAACCTGTACCCTAATATCTCTGTCTAAACCTGCACCCTAATATCTCTGTCTAAACCTGCACCCTAATATCTCTGTCTAAACCTGCACCCTAATATCTCTTTCTAAACCTGCACCCTAATATCTCTGTCTAAACCTGCACCCTAATATCTCTGTCTAAACCTGCACCCTAATATCTCTGTCTAAACCTGCACCATAATATCTCTGTCTAAACCTGCACCATAATATCTCTGTCTAAACATGCACTATAATATCTCTGTCTAAACCTGCACCCTAATATCTCTGTCTAAACCTGCACCATAATATCTCTGTCTAAACCTGCACCATAATATCTCTGTCTAAACCTGCACCCTAATATCTCTGTCTAAACCTGCACCATAATATCTCTGTCTAAACCTGCACCATAATATCTCTGTCTAAACCTGCACCATAATATCTCTGTCTAAACCTGCACCATAATATCTCTGTCTAAACCTGCACCATAATATCTCTGTCTAAACCTGCACCATAATATCTCTGTCTAAACCTGCACCATAATATCTCTGTCTAAACCTGCACCATAATATCTCTGTCTAAACATGCACCATAATATCTCTGTCTAAACCTGCACCATAATATCTCTGTCTAAACCTGCACCATAATATCTCTGTCTAAACCTGCATCATAATATCTCTGTCTAAACCTGCACCATAATATCTCTGTCTAAACATGCACCATAATATCTCTGTCTAAACCTGCACCATAATATCTCTGTCTAAACCTGCACCATAATATCTCTGTCTAAACACCACAGCCATTCCCTGTACCTTAGATGACCACTCACTGTTCCTCCTCATATTAGGATACCGAACCAGTGAGGACTGTGTGTGTTTATGCTGGACAGGGCTGACTGCTGGACAGGGCTGACTGCTGGACAGGGCAGACTGCTGGACAGGGCTGACTGCTGGATAGGGCTGACTGATGGACAGGGGGCAGGTGCAGGCCCAAGCTGCCTGCCACTGCTCCGCTGTGAGGACGCTGCGCCTTCCCCCTCTGCCCTGGCCTGCTCACACAGTGTGAAAGAGTGGTGGTGGCGAAGCTCCACTGTGAGCCTGCCTTAACATGGTGTAGAGAGGGGGACAGAGGGAGGTGCGGTACAGTAGCTTGTAGGGCTGTTGTTTTTTAGGGCTGGTGGGGGGCACATTGACTGAACACCTAATCAAATGGCTACCCAGACTATTTGCATTGCCCTCCCCCCTCCCCCTGTTTCTCTTACGCTGCTGCTACTCTCTGTTATTATCTACGCATAAGTCACTTTAATAAGGCTACCTACATGTATATATTACCTCAATTACCTCGACACCGGTGCCCCAGCACATTGACTCTGTACCGGTACCCCCTCTATATAGCCTCCACATTGACTCTGTACCGGTACCCCCTGTATATAGCCTCCACATTGACTCTGTACCGGTACCCCCTGTATATAGCCTCCACATTGACTCTGTACCGGTACCCCCTGTATATAGCCTCCACATTAACTCTGTACCGGTACCCCCTCTATATAGCCTCCACATTGACTCTGTACCGGTACCCCCTCTATATAGCCTCCACATTGTACCAGTAACCCTGTATATAGCCTCCACATTGACTCTGTACCGGTACCCCCTGTATATAGCCTCCACATTAACTCTGTACCGGCACGTCCATTATATAGCCTCGTTATTATTATTTTACTTTTAACTATTTGTTACTTTTATTTCTTATTTTTCTTTAGGTATTTTTCTCAAAACTGCATTGTTGGTTCAAGGTTTGTCAGTAAGCATTTCACTGTAAGTATTTCACTGTAAGGTCTGTTGTATTCAGCGCATGTGTCAAATACAATTTTGATTTGATAGATTAGTGAGTGTTGACAAGGTAACGCTGTGTCATGTTGCTGTTGTATCGCCTTGCCAGCCAAGGGGACATTCAAAGTATGCGTCCCCAATGGCACCCTATTCCCTAGATAGCATAGTATTTTTGACCAGGGCACTATGGAGTATGTATGAGGTAGTGTACCATCTGGTGAGCCAACAACACTACTGCTGATTCCCGGTGGCGGTGAAACCTTAGTCAGATATCTGGTGTCTTCTCTCAGCTCGCTGTGCCAGGAACTACCTCTGTTTAGTCCACACAGTCCCACCCTTTCAACCCTGTTTTCACCACTAAACACAACTACTCCTAGTAGCCAGAGTTGTGTATCCTGACCTTAGCTCACCCCAAGGAATCTTAAAACTTCTATATGAAATGTGGTTGTAATTGAAGAGGGCTCATGTCTCTTTAACCTACTGGAGAAGGTACAGTGCCTCAGGACAGCATCATATTCTCTTCAAAGCCAACAAGGCTCTGTTTAGGTGTAGGTTCAGGCTTAGGCTCAGGCTTAGGTTTATTAGAACATCTTGGTACATGCATAACACATACATATAATGTGATGTCATACAATATAAACAACAGTTATATGATCTGCCTATAAGGACTAGATGTTCCTAGATATGATCTGCCTATAAGTCATCACTAAATCATACGCAGTGCATCATCAAAGTCATACACAGGACAACCAATAAGCATACCACTTACTGGGTAAATAGGCATGTCAAACGTTTGAGTGAATTACAGCACCCTGCATTTGGTATCTTATTCTGGTAGTAGGTTGGTGAATGACCACCAGCAATGGACCTTAAGTAGGTGCGTCAGAGCAGCTAAAAGACACATTGTTTGTTCAGTGAGATAGAGCAGAGGCAGACTGGAGCCGTTGGCCATGATATGTGAGTTTGGAAATGGGAAAGTAATCATAGGGGGAGACAGTGGGTCGGAGAGGGACTGTAAACACTAACTCACCGGCCCCCGCTGCCGTCTGTGTGTGAACACACACACTGTTCACACACACACTGTTCACACTGCGTGGAGGGGAAGGGAAACAGCTCAGGCCGTAAATGGATGGAAAATGGCTGTTTAAGCGTGTGTTGATGACTACGACTCCACTGTCCTCAGAGTGTCTGGGGAAATAAACACTTGCTAACAGTATTATTACCACCCACCCAAAACACACACCTCCCTCCTCCCCTGGACTCCCTTAGCTACCCAGGCCTTTCAGAGCCTCTGGATGTATCCCAAAATACCACCCTATGCCCTATATAGTGCACTTCTTTTGCCCAGAGCTCTATGAGCCCTGGTCAAAAGTAGTGCAGGAGAAAGGGAATCGGGTGACGTTTGGGACGCAGGCTGTCTCTTTGAAGAGCAGTCCAATTGAGATGATATTACTCAGTTAAGCATCATTAAAGACAGTACCTGCACAGCTGACAAAGCAAGTAAGCTATGATTCCTACTGCCCTGCGGGCAAGAGGTGTCCTGAAAGATAAACTCACGGGTTTGTGTGTGGATTGTTTTGTTATGGTTTGAAATGGGCAGTTTGAGGAAAAAGGCTAATGCTTTCAAACCACTTCCATAAAGACTAGGGCTACAGGGGATTAAAGCCATCACAACAAACCGAGGGAAAGCTAATGACTGGTATTGATATTTCAGACCAGGCCTCATTACCACATTCATATCAACAAAATGCTGCTACTTCTAGCCTCTATCTTTATACATCTCCTGGGGCCATATATGTATCAAGTGTCTCCGAGTAGGAGTGCTGATCTAGGATCAGGTCCCCCTTTTCCATATGATGTTCTTCTTTATAATCTAAAAGGCTAAACTGATCCTAGACAATTTGTGAATAGTTTCACTGGTATGTTCCTTCACTTGATCCATTGTCTGTTCCATTGTCTGGTCCTCTACAGCATATTAATGGGCTGTGTTAGTGGTGATTAGATTAGAAACAGACTAAGTCAATCTGGACATGGTTCTCTCCATCAACACAGGCAGGATCTCACATACTAAAACTCTGCGACCGTATGTATCAAGAGTAGGAGTGCTGATTTAGGATCAGTTATCCCTTTATAGATCACAATAAATAAAATGACATGGACAGGGGTATCTGATCCTAGATCAGCACTCCTACTCTATGGGATATCCACTAGTACTGTTGTTGAGTTGCCCTGGACCGTAGCACCGTTTGTCTAGATCAGCACTCCTACTCTATGGGATATCCACTAGTACTGTTGTTGAGTTGCCCTGGACCGTAGCACCGTTTGTCTAGATCAGCACTCCTACTCTATGGGATATCCACTAGTACTGTTGTTGAGTTGCCCTGGACCGTAGCACCGTTTGTCTAGATCAGCACTCCTACTCTATGGGATATCCACTAGTACTGTTGTTGAGTTGCCCTGGACCATAGCACCGTTTGTCTAGATCAGCACTCCTACTCTATGGGATATCCACTAGTACTGTTGTTGAGTTGCCCTGGACCTTAGCACCGTTTGTCTAGATCAGCACTCCTACTCTATGGGATATCTACTAGTACTGTTGTTGAGTTGCCCTGGACCGTAGCACCGTTTGTCTAGATCAGGGTTTCTCAAAACTTTCGTGGACGGGGACCCTTTTTGTGATAGTCAATTCCTCAGGGACCCCCTCGTAATCAGAACACAACTCGAGTGAGATAAAAATAGCATACAAGGAGTTTGTATTATGACTTTGGTAGTGCGTGGCAAGGACGAACCATGAGCCCTGGAAAGAAACATTATAAAGGACCTTTACATCAGAAAGGACATATTCGTTTTCAAGCTAATATCCTGCAATTGTACACGTTTTGTCATGAGGCAGAGAGACTACTTTGCAGTTTTACGTCTTAAATTACGGTGCATTTATGTAAAAAAAAAAAAAAAAAGTATTGAGTTAAAAAATGTTTAATTGATGGAGTACTGTGGATACCAATATCCCTGTGAGCCTCCCATGCCCGTGTTGCCAAGTGTTAAGAATATAAATGGTAGATTAATGGGGGGGGGGCAGGTAGCCTCGTGGTTAGAGCGTTGGACTAGTAACCGAACGGTTGCAAGATCGAATCCCTGAGCTGACAAGGTAAAAATCTATTGTTCTCCCCCTGAACGAGGCAGTCAACCCACTAGGCTTTCATTGAAAATAAGAATTTGTTCTTAACTGACTTGCCTAGTTAAATAAAGATAAAATGAATAATATTGTATTGTATTACACCCTCTAAATGTTTTCCAATGATACCTTCGTTTAATCTGTTAGTAATATTCATGATTTAATTATTTTTTTTTTTTATGTAATGTAAATATATTTTTTAAATATTTTACCGATGGTCTTGGTCATGGAGTTAAGCTTTCAGATAACACTTAACTTCCAGCTGCTTTATGATAGAGTAGGGTGAAGATGCCTCTAGATGGTGTTCCTGGGCCAGGTGTACGTTTTCCCCTATAGCGTACCACAGTATGAGTCATAATACCCATAAAACCTAGCGGTCAAACAGGGAAAGGGTTCCAATCGTTTTTCCACCATTCATTTTTCCCTTAGTGGATTTTTAGAAACAATTAAAACAAGGGCTGTGTTTAATGTAGGCTTACCATGGTGTGACGTTTTAATAACCCTGCAAATCTCTGTCGGACAAGATTACTTTTATCAATATATTCGCCTGTATTTACCCCCAACCAATGAAATGCTAAAATGTCTGCTAATGTGGCTATCATAAAGAACTACAAAATGCCATGATGATCTGGACGGGACTGCCGAATCGAGGCAAAGGTAAGAATCTCTGGATTAATCTAACGTTAGCTAAATGTAGTAATGAATAAATTGGATACATTTCTTTAAATGTACCTTTTTAGCAAAGGTGCCAGCTAGAGGTGACGAGCAGGAGCATGTAGGGATTTCTAGTCTTGCATGATGTTTACGTTGATGCTAATTAGCATTTTCAAATCTGAGAATAAATAGATCCGACTATATATCGATAACAGTCACCTTGTCCGCCTGAGATTTACATGGATATCACAAAATCACGCTAGGGCAAGCTTACACGAAACACAGCCCTTATTTAAAGTTTTTCTAAAATCCCCTATGGGAAAAAGAAATGGTAGGAAAACTACTGGAACCATTTCCATGTATGACATCTCCACCGTGGGGAGATGTCAAAATGTCTATAACAGTGAAGGTTGGTATTTGGGAGGGGAAGCTGATCCTAGATCTGTAACTAGGAGGAAACTTCACCCCTGACCTTATTTTACACTGATTTGTCATTCATTCATTTGTCAAGAACATCCTTATGTCTTGTTATTGTCTTCTCATAACGATCCAAACCACCATTTTGTATCAGTTAACGAGAGACTCATAAAAGCTTTGGATTAAAAGCATCTGCTAAATGGCGAATGACTAGGGAGACATAACTTCTCCATTCTTGTCTTTGTCTCTATCTGTGCTCGACAAAGACTTTTTCCAAGGTTTATTTGAAGCTGGAGTGTTTATTTGGTGTTTCCAATGCAGTGAATTGGTGCTTGAAGTGGGACCTTGAAACAGCTCAGGGAAGAAAATGAACATGTTTAAAACCTTCAGGAACGGGTTGTCAGGAGACAGAACAGCTGTCCCGACACTGTTTATCTGAGAGCTTTGGAGAGATGATGTGGACTTTTCTTGCGTCGCTTCATTTTCAATACAAAATGGGGATAAAGATTGTTTATTATCCCTAGAATGTGTTTTAGTTTCCTTTTTAGATTGTTTCACCAGAAGGGTGTGTGTGTGTGTGTGTGTGTGTGTGTGTGTGTGTGTGTGTGTGTGTGTGTGTGTGTGTGTGTGTGTGTGTGTGTGTGTGTGTGTGTGTGTGTGTGTGTGTGTGTGTGTGTGTGTGTGTGTGTGTGTGTGTGTGTGTGTGTGTGTGTGTGTGTGTGTGTGTGTGTGTGTGGGTGGGTGGGTGGGTGTGTGTGGGTGGGTGGGTGGGTGGGTGTGGGAGAGACCTGTATACTCTTTGTATTCATAAAAAAAAAAAACATTTGGGAAATTAGCTTCTTTTCGGGGAGGGCCCTGGTCAAGTAGGTACGGCCCTCAAGTAGGCTATGCACCCTGGTCAAGTAGGTACGGCCCGGTCAGCTAGGTACGGCCCTATGGGCCCTGGTCAAGTTGGTACGGCCCTATGGACCCTGGTCAAGTAGGTACGGCCCTCTGGGCCCTGGTCAAGTAGGTACGGCCCTATGGACCCTGGTCAAGTAGGTACGGCCCTATGGGCCCTGGTCAAGTAGGTACGGCCCTATGGACCCTGGTCAAGTAGGTAGGTACGGCCCGGTCAGCTAGGCACGGCCCTATGGGCCCAGGTCAACTATGTACGGCCCTATGGGCCCTGGTCAACTAGGTACGGCCCTATGGGCCCTGGTCAACTAGGTACGGCCCTATGGGCCCTGGTCAGCTAGGTACGGCCCTATGGGCCCCGGGTCCCCTACGTACGGCCCTATGGGCCCTGGTCAACTAGTTACGGCCCTATGGGCCCCGGGTCCCCTACGTACGACTCTATGGGCCCCGGGTCCCCTACGTACGGCCCTATGGGCCCCGGGTCCCCTACGTATGGCCCTATGGGCCCCGGGTCCTTTAGGTACCGCCCTATGGGCCCCGGGTCCGCTAGGTACGGCCCTATGGTCCCTGGGTCCGCTAGGTAGGGAATATGGGCCCTGGTCAACTAGGTAGGGAATATGTGCCCTGGGTCAACTAGGTAGGGAATATGGGCCCTCGGTCAACTAGGTAGGGAATATGGGCCCTCGGTCAACTAGGTACGGCTCTATTGGCCCTCGGTTAATTAGGTACGGCCCTATGGGCCCTGGGTCCTCTAGGTAGGGAATATGGGCCCTGGGTCCTCTAGGTAGGGAATATGGGCCCTGGGTCCTCTAGGTAGGGAATATGGGCCCTGGGTCCTCTAGGTAGGGAATATGGGCCCTGGTCCTCTAGGTAGGGATTATGGTTCCTGGTCAACTAGGTACGGAATATGGGCCCTGGTTCTCTAGGTAGGGAATATGGGCCCTGGGTCCTCTAGGTAGGGAATGTGGGCTCTGGGTCCTCTAGGTAGGGAATATTTGCCCTGGGTCCTCTAGGTAGGGAATGTGGGCCCTGGGTCCTCTAGATAGGGAATATTGGCCCTGGGTCCTCTAGGTAGGGAATATGGGCCCTGGGTCCTCTAGGTAGGGAATATGGGCCCTGGGTCCTCTAGGTAGGGAATATGGTGCCATTTGGGACACCCAGTATGTGAAAGTGCTCCTTTCAGCTTCTACAGTAAATACCTTCTCCATAGTAGACATGACAGTTTGGTCTGATGGTATCTTAGCATTGTGTAAAGCCTTACTGTTAGTGCTTGGCTATGGAAGGTGTGTGTGTGTGTGTATGTGTGTGTGTGTGTGTGTGTGTGTGTGTGTGTGTGTGTGTGTGTGTGTGTGTGTGTGTGTGTGTGTGTGTGTGTGTGTGTGTGTGTGTGTGTGTGTGTGTGTGTGTGTATATTCATGGCTGTGTATCTGATAGCTGTGTAGTATTTTGCCACCTTCACTAAGCTCAGTGGATATGAATCGTTTTTTTTTAGTTGCTCTATTCCTGGTTACGTTGACTATTCTCTGTATGTTTGGGTCATCCTCCATGCCAGTATTGTCCTCATTGGATTGCCTCGGGAGGACCCTCACATTCCTAAATATCTATTGTGCCATTCACCAGAGCTGGGATATTTAGGCCAGAGTGTTCTACCTCTGGGTGGATGGATTTGTTGTGTGCTGCCATGTTTGTGAAGCGACTCAGAGTTTAGGAGTTGGTAGAGGAGTTGTAGTATACCTCCAGTTTGTGGTCAGAAAAAGGTCCAGGTTTGATCTCCCTACGGACGTGAATCCATCCTAGATCAGCAGTCTTTGTTTTATGAATACCCTGATTCCTTTCTGGATCATTTCACATCACTAAGTATCTGAGAATTTACATAATATGAGTCTTGGATTTCCCTCTAGTGATGTGCTTCTGTTTCAGCCTGTTCCCAGATCTCGCCAACTCTTATGGTCATTGAGGTGCCCGCACAAACAGATCTGGGCCCAGGCTAGCTCTGTTTCCAACCCAAGTGGCTTTTCTCAGCCGTGACGGAAAGCAGCATAGATTCCTCACCTCACTGATCTCTCTGCCAGTTACGAGTGGCTGTAGCCTTTCAAATTATTCTTTAAACATCCGTCGTATCATTTAGACAAAACGCAATGACAACACTTTCACTTGAAATGCCTATGACTTTCATATGCCACTAATACGTTTGGTTCAGGCAACCTTTTAGAAGGCTGTACTCTACAGGCTGTGTCTGACTGTCTTGCTTGCCCATAAAAGGTTGTGTAGGTGGGTGTCTTGCCTAGCTTCACTCTCCTGTGTGTGTGTGTGTGTGTGTGTGTGTGTGTGTGTTGTGTGTGGGTGTGGGTGGGTGTGGGTGTGTGTGGGTGTGTGTGTGTGGGTGGGTGGTGAAGAGCAGTCCAGATGACAGAGGGGGTATAATGAAGAGACCAGCTGGATGCCTTTCACACTATTCTATGGATTTAGTGTGATTTGTGTTTCTCATGGCTCAAAAGAATAACATCGAGGGACTCGTCTGCTTTGGAATGAGCACAAAGTTCTGGCGCCCTTTAGCTGCTGTCATTCAGAGCTACACAATCGCTCCCTCGGCTGGAAAACATCATGTTTGTTGGTCAAAAGGTTGGCAGTTGTATAGTAGTTACATAGTGCCCATTCTTCTGGGTGATACATGGAGGAATGCCTGCCTCCTAGAGCAACTCTTTCTTTCCCAACTCCTTTAGTCTCAGAGGAAGCTTCACTCTTTGAAGTGGTTTCTTCTCTCTCATTTTCTCCTCCATTTTTCTTTTTACCTTTCTCTCTTTCTCATCCCCCTTTTCCCCCCTCTCCCTCCTCCTTCTCACCCCCCTTCCCTCTCTCTCTCTGTCTGATTAATGTCTATGGGCCTTGTGGGACATTTGATGTGGACCAGTTACCTGGTGGTCACCTGTTCCTGTCCCAACCAGTGCTGGGAGGGGGGGTCTGGTAAGATGGGTGACAGGGGGATGATTGATGGGAGGGGTCAGAGGTTAGCGACGGTCTCTCTCATCTCTCCCTGAACGTTGGCTCCTCTCCTCCTCCTCAGCTGTCTGGGTGCAGGGAACCCTCACCTGCCGCCACCGGCCTGGACAAACAAAGCCCAATGACTTTATGAGAGAGAGGATGAGAAAGGGGAGAGAATGGGGAGGAGAGAAAGGGGAGGAGAGAGGGGGGAGCGAGGGGTTGGAGAGAGAAAGGGGGCAGAGGGGAGAGAGAAAGGGGGGAAGAGAAAAAGGGGGGAGAAGAGGAAAGGCAAAGGGGGGAGGAATAACATGGAAGAAAGGGGGAAAAGGGGGAAAAGGTGGCTGTTGGGTGAGGAGGGGGTGTTGGGGGAGAGAGAAAGGGGAGAGGGGGAGGAGAGAGAAAGGTGAGAGGGGGAGGAGAGAGAAAGGTGAGAGGGGGAGGAGAGAAAGGGGAGAGGGGGAGAGAGAAAGGGGAGAGGGGGAGTAGAGAGAAAGGGGAGAGGGGGAGGAGAGAGAAAGGGGAGAGGGGGAGGAGAGAGAAAGGGGAGAGGGGGAGGAGAGAGAAAGGGGAGAGGGGGAGGAGAGAGAAAGGGGAGAGGGGGAGTAGAGAGAAAGGGGAGAGGGGGAGGAGAGAGAAAGGGGAGAGGGGGAGGAGAGAGAAAGGGGAGAGGGGGAGGAGAGAGAAAGGGGAGAGGGGTGAGGAGAGAGAAAGGGGGAGAGAGGTGGGGAGATATACAAAGGGGTGGGGGAAAGAGAGAAATAACAGGGGAAAAAGGGGGGGAAAGGTGGCTGTTGGGTGAGGAGGGGGTGTTGGGGGAGAGAGAAAGGGGAGAGGGGGAGGAGAGAGAAAGGGGGAGAGAGGGGGAGGGAAGATATACAAAGGGGCGGGGGAAAGACAGAAATAACAGGGGGAAAAGGGGGCTGCTGGATGAGAAGGCGTTGTCAAGGGAGGGAAGAGTAATGATGTAGAACTTCCGTTAGCCCTCAGGGCACCTTTCCATATATCTGGGACAATGTCCGACTCAACTGATGATGACCCACACAATGCCCAGTACTGATGACAGAGACCGCCACCCTCAATCCTCAGCCCTGTGTGAGCACACTATCGCTCTAACTGAGCATTGTAGTTGCTTTTGGGTCTCGTGCAGTCACTGCAACTATATCTTCTCATGAATCAGTACTGTACTTTCACTACACTTTGAGGTGGTCTGTTCAAAGGGACATTCTTGTCTGCCTAGGCTGTAACCCATCTCAATGTTTCAGGGAGGCTTCAGCATGTAGATAAGACCAGTCTTTCACACCAGTTCCCGCTCTTCTCTTTGCCCTGAGAACCTTGTCAAACACACACAAGACATACTACATGAGCGGGGGAGAGGTACGGAAAGAGCAAGGAGCGATTCGCTGGAATGAGGCAACGTTCTACCCGTCCTCTAAGTGGAAAGGGGGGCGGGGGGGGGGATTGTGTTTATGTGGAGTTGGTGAAGAAAAGCTTTTCTGTTTGGCCTGTTTGACATGACTGGGCTAAACTAATGATGCCTGTCTCTGTACCCTGTGCTGTGAGTCAGAGCTACATGCTCAACTCCCCTTCCCCTGTTTCCCCCTCCCCTCTCTTTGGTAGTTTGTACAATGTGGCGCCTGCTGAAAGAGCAGGCTTTTAGGTGCTTGGTAATTGGGTGCTGAAAGCGGCCCGTATCCTGCCTATACGTTCTCCGTCAATGAGGTATGGCCCCGCGATGAGCACAAAGCTAAGGATCACACCCTGCATCATGTGTCATAGCAAATACAAGGTCCACCATCGCCATCAATTCGTGCTTTATGTCAATGGTCCAGCACGGGGATGGGTTTAGACCCAGAGAAATGGAGAAGGGTGACAGGAAAGAGAAACACGCTGGGGAGAAGATGAATGGACATGCCTCTCTGTAGAGACTGAAAAGACCTGTCGGTTGTACACACGAGGTTAATGACAAAGCTACACACACACACACACACACAGACACACACACACACACACAAAAACACACACACACACACACACACACACACACACACACACACACAGACATTCCCTACCCAGAGACTCGGCTTCTATAAATGTCCGTTACATGGTCCAGTCTCTCTCGTCCCTCTCAGCCAACCACGAACATGTTTTTCTTCCAGTGGCTCAGTTTATACAGTTGCTGATGTGGCGGAGAGCTTTTCCTGTGAAGAGGTTAGAAGGAGCTAGGGTACTAGGGATCGCTGGTCACATAACTGACCAAAACAAAAGCTGTTTCCATTGGAGTCAAAGTACACTTGATTCCTTCTTGGCTCAGACACGACTTTTCCACCAATGCTTTGTTTGAAATGTAAATGGTGTCCTCCCATGGCGTTCCACACGACCAGCTAGGTAAGGTGCAGAGCCCATGAACTGGCTCTACTCTATCAATATCTATCTGTTACCCATGGGCCCCTGGGGGAATGCACCACACACACTGGTTGTCTCTGAACAGCACCACACACTGGTTGTCTCTGAACAGCACCACACACCGGGAGTCTCTGAACAGCACCACACACCGGGAGTCTCTGAACAGCACCACACACACTGGTTGTCTCTGAACAGCACCACACACCGGGAGTCTCTGAACAGCACCACACACTGGTTGTCTCTGAACAGCACCACACACTGGGAGTCTCTGAACAGCACCACACACTGGGAGTCTCTGGACAGCACCACACACTGGTTGTCTCTGAACACCACCACACACCGGGAGTCTCTGAACAGCACCACACACCGGGAGTCTCTGAACAGCACCACACACTGGTTGTCTCTGAACAGCACCACACACTGGGAGTCTCTGAACAGCACCACACACTGGGAGTCTCTGAACAGCACCACACACCAGGAGTCTCTGAACAGCACCACACACTGGTTGTCTCTGAACAGCACCACACACTGGGAGTCTCTGAACAGCACCACACACCGGGAGTCTCTGAACAGCACCACACACTGGTTGTCTCTGAACAGCACCACACACTGGGAGTCTCTGAACAGCACCACACACTGGTTGTCTCTGAACAGCACCACACACCGGGAGTCTCTGAACAGCA